>NC_041384.1:577270840-577319769 GCF_002162155.2 Triticum dicoccoides | reverse complement strand
GGGATAGATGCGTCCGCAGAAGCAGATCCGTCGAGGTGGACGCCACTGGCAGTGAATGGGCTCGGGTATGCCGGTGGATGAGCAGTCTAGGGTTTCGAGAGGGGAGGGGTAGAAAGGACGATGAAGTACAGACAGCGTGATGTAAGATGCTCTGGTGATGTGGAGTTAGTCGTTTTTGCGGGAGGGGGAGAGGAAATGGGGGTGCCGTGTGGTGGGGGTACCGGAAGTTACCAAAGCATCCCCGACCTATTATGAAGATGAAGGCGGTATTGTAACTGTTGTTCTCCGTGCACCAAGGACAAAAGGGAAATTTCGCATGCTAAAGACTAGATGGCGGAAATTTTAGAAGGAGGCGGGAGATTTTGCCGCCCGCGGGATCGTTCCTATCCAGTTTCAACTAATTTTGGACCGTGCTAGCGGGAAGGTCATGTGAGACTGTGTACACGGGGCAGGCGTCAGCAGTTAATAACTGGTGTGAAGTCTACCCTAGAAAAATATAATAACCCGGGATGATGCACCGATAACTTGGACGTTCACACGAGCGCGACCAATCGTACGGGTGTGGAGGCGCGTTCACAAAAAGGGATCAAACGCTCAGCCTATTTATTTCTCATGTAAATAGATAATTTGGTGCCATTGGTTATTTACTTTAAACATAATGCATTGGCATGTTAGTGTAGAGGCGCACAAAAATGGATATTGTAGTCCCACAAAAGAAATGTATATTGTAGTCCGCTACTTAAAAGTGTTACCTCATATGATTACATAGCCTCCATTTCATAAATTGCATACCCGTTGAATTCATATATGAATATTACATATATTACTTCATAATACAACCTTAAATCATCCAATACTAATGAATTTGAATGAAAGACTAACAATGGTGCATGTACATGATAGCTACATTGGTTGTTTGAAGAAACATCACTGTAACTTTGGCATGCGCAATTGAAAAGGTTTATTTAGATAGAAAAAATGTGATATGTGAGTGTCCAATCTTTATAGTGTTGAATCGATATTGTACCTTTGGCCATGATACGAAGTAGATATTGATTTATGTTCAAGCGATGCATGTCCATGATCTCTAGATAGCGATACGTGAATGAATTATGCAATCTCTCTCACACGCATACATATCTCATTTCCCCGTGGGCATCGGAATCACACACGTGCACCTCGTGTATTTCTCTCCTTCCGTCAAGGTTATAATTCGTCTTTCTACCCCGTCCTACAAGTCTCTCACATAGAAACACACACGCTCTCTCTGTCGAACACGCCCACCCATTTAATTCCGCCCACCCACAACCACTATTGTCTTAAAGTATAATTATGTCTCTGATGGCAGCTGGAACTACGTCGGTATTTCCCCGGAGAGGGAGGGATGATGCAGCATAGCGACGGTAGGTATTTCCCTCAGTTTTGAAACCAAGGTCATCGAACCAGTAGGAGAATCAAGCAACACAACGTAAACAACCCCTGCACACAAATAACAACACCTCGCAACCCGACGTGTTGAAGGGGTTGTCAACCCCTTTCGGGTAACGGCGCCAGAAATTGGTGTGTGATGGTAAAAAGGTCGTAATAGATTGGATAAATAGATCGCAAATAAAATAAAGTGCAGGAAAGTATTTTTGGTTTAGTAGATCTAAAAATAAAAGCAAGGAAAAGGTAGATCACAAACGCAAATATATGAGAAATAAGACGTGGGGCCGTAGGTTTCACTAGTGGCTTCTCTCAAGAAAAATAGCAAACGGTAGGTAAAAAAATTACTGTTCGGAAATTGATAGAACTTCAAATAATTATGACGATATCCAGGCAATGATCATTACATAGGCATCACGTCCAAGATTAGTAGACCGACTCCTGCCTGCATCTACTGCTATTACTCCACACATTGACCGCTATCCAGCATGCATCTAGTGTATTAAGTTCATGGAAAAACGGAGTAATGCAATAAGAACGATGACATGATGTAGACAAGATCCGTTTATCTATATGGCGGTAGATATAGATCTCGTCTTTTTATCCTTAGTAGCAACGATACATACGTGTTGGTTCCCTTTTGACACTGGGATCAAGCGCCGTAAGATCGAACCCACTACCGGGCACCTCTTCCCATTGCAAGATAAATATATCGAGTTGGCCAGACAAAACCCAAATATCGGAGAAGAAACACGAGGCTATAAGAGATCATGCATAAAATACATCAAAGAAACTCAAATAATTTCATGGATATAAAAACATAGATCTAATCATAAACTCGAAGTTCATCGATCCCAACAAACACACCGCAAAAGAGTTACATCATATGGATCTCCAAGAGACCATTGTATTGAGGATCAATAGAGAGAGATGAAGCCATCTAGCTACTAACTACGGACCCGAAGGTCTACAAAGAACTACTCACGCATCACCGGAGAGGCACCAATGGAAGTGGTGAACCCCTCCCTGATGGTGTCTAGATTGGATCTTGTGTTTCTGGACTCTGCGGCGGCTGGATGAATATTTCGTCGACTCCCCTAGGGTTCTTGGATTTTGGGGGTATTTATAGAGCAAAGAGGTGGTCCAAGGGGGGGGGGGTACCCGAGGTGGGCACATCCCACCTGGGCGCGCTAGGGCCTCCTGGCGCGCCCTGATGGGTTGTCCCCTCCTCGGGACTCCCCCAGGTGCAACCAGGTCCCATCTGCTTTCTTTTGGCTCATAAAAAATCATCATAAAGTTTCGTGCCATTTGGACTCCGTTTGATATTGATTTCCTGCGATGTAAAAACATGGAAAAAACAGGAACTGGCACTGGGCACCATGTCAATAGGTTAGTACCAAAAAATAATATAAAATGACTATAAAATGATTATAAAACATCCAAGGTTGATAATAAAACAACATGGGACAATCAAAAATTATAGATACATTGGAGACGTATCAACATCCCCAAGCTTACCTCCTACTCGTCCTCAAGTAGGTAAGTGATAAAAACAGATTTTTGATGTGGAGTGATGTTCATCAACTCATATCATATTCTTTTCTTTATAGCATGCACATTTGGACTTTTATGTGATTCAAAGCAACAGTCTAGTTTTGACATAATAATTTAGATACTCAAGCATATCAACAAGCAACCATGTCTTTCAAAATATCAATGCTAAAATAAGTTATCCCTATCCCATCATGCTCAAACATTGATCCATATTCATGAAACACACTTGAATATTAACTACACTCAATACTTGAGCACGATCATATTGCCTCCTAGTTGGTGCTTTTATGAGAGAAGATGGAGACACAAATTTCAAAATAAAAAATTGCATAAAGTAAAAGAAAGTCCCTTCACAGAGGGATGTAGGGATTTGTAGAGGTGCCAGAGCTCAAACAGAAAAATTTGAGATAATTTTTTTGAGAGGTGTATCCATCCCACCAACGAAAACGACTTAGAGTTCCCAATACTTTCCATGCATAGATATATCATAGGCGGTTCCCAAACAGAAAATAAAGTTTATTCCTTTTCCCACTATAACTTTCACTTTCCATTGCTAACCGTATCCACGGGTGCCCTCCATACCAACACTTCCCAAGGAATTTACTATTTGACAACATATAGTAAATTCATTTCTTTTTGCATTTCGGGACTGGGCATCCCTAATACCTTTGCCTTACTCTTGTGCAATGACAAGTGAATAAACACTCATCTTGAGAATAACACATCTAGCATGGAAAATATTAGCCACACCTCACCGCTCTGCGAGCGAAACAAACACACAAAAGAGAAGTTTATTTTCAAAATTAGAGATGGCACATGCACATTTTCTTAGAACGGTAAAAGAATACCGCATATAGGTAGATATAGTGGACTCATGTGGCAAAACTGGTTTAAAGGATTTTGGATGCACAAGTAGAGGTCATACTTAGTGCAAAATGAAGGCTAGCAAAAGATTGGGAAGCGACCAACCAAGAAATGAATAATCTCATAAGCAAGCATTAAGCATAATTAACACCAAATAATGCACCACAAGTAGGATATAATTTTCATTGCATGACTATTGACTTTCGTACTTGCATAGGGAATCACAAACCTTAACACCCATATTCTTACTAGAACACAATTACTCATCAACATAACTCACATATCACATCATCATATCTCAAAACTATTACTAAGAATCAAGTTTATTTTTTCCAATGATCTTCATGACATTTTCTTTACTTTATCCTTCTTGGATATCTATCACTTTGGGACTAATTTTCATGAGTTTCTTTTCATAAGCTCAACCAAATACAAGTGAAGATCATGAGCATAACAAATTTTCTTTCTCTCAAAATAATTTTAAGTGAAGCAAGAGAGAATTTCTTCAAAATTTTACTAGCTCTCAAACAAATCTAAGTGAAGCAAGAGAGAATTTCTTCAAAAATACTAAGCACACCGTTCTCAAAAAGATATAAGTGTAGCAGTAGAGCAAGTCCTAGCTCATAAAAGATTTAAATGAATCATATATAGAGAGCAATTCTAACAAGTCATGGCATAATTTTGGCTCTCTAAAATAGGTGTGTCCAGCACATATTGATAACTTAAAACACAAAATAAAATAAGAAAACTCACATATCATACAAGATGCTCCAAGCAAAACACATATCATGTGACGAATAAAAATAGAGTCTCGAATAAAATACCGATAGTTGTTGGAAGAAAGTGGGGATGCCACTCGGGGGCATCCCCAAGCTTAGTTGGTTGCTCATTCTTGAATAATAGCTTGGGATGCCGGGGCATCCCCTAGCTTACGCTCTTACATCCTTCCTTCATCCATTGTAAGATAACCCAAAACTTGAAAACTTCAATCACACAAAACTCAACAAAGCCTTCGTGAGATCCGTTAGTATAAGAATAATAAATCACTACTATAAGTGGTGTATCAAACCAATTCATATTTTGTTTTTGTATTATATCTACTGTATTCCAACTTTTGTATGGCGAAAACTCATCAAAGAAAACCATAGAGCCATCAAAATAAGCACACAACACAAAGAAAACAGAATCTGTCAAAACAGAACAGTCTGTAGCAATCTGACTATTTCGAATACTTATGTAACTCCAAATACTCTAAAAAATTAGGAAGACTTGAGAAATTTGTATATTGATCTAGTGCAAGTGGAATGGTTATTTTATCGATCTCGGGTAAAATATTAAAATTAATTTTGTGAGCGCAAACTTTTCTGTTTTTTCAGCAAGATCAAACAACTATTGTCCAAGAAGATCCTAAAGGATTTACTTGGCACAAACACTAACTAAAACATAAAAAGCACAATCATAACAGTAGCATAACTGTGCTAACACTCAAGAATAGGAAGCAAAAAGCAAAAATAAATTTATTCATTGGGCTGCCTACCAACAAGCGCTATAGTTTTACGCCCTTAGCTAGGCATATAGCAAGGATCTAAGTTTTGTCATCCTTGGTTTGAGATCCATAAGATGCCCTCATGATTGATTAATAAAGAGTATTAATTCTAGTTCTAGGAAAGTGTTCCATACCTTTCCTCAAAGTAAATTGGAACTTAATATTGACTTCTTTCATATCAATCATGACACCGATAGTGCATAAAAACGGTCTACCAAGAATAATAGGACAAGACGGATTGCAATCAATATCAACAACAATAAAATCTATGAGCACATAATTCCTATTTTCAAGAATAAGAACATCATTAATTCTTCCCATAGGCTTTTTAATAGTAGAATCCGCAAAGTGCAAATTCAAGGAACATTCTTCAAGATTAGTAAGACCAAGCACATCACATAGATTTCGGAATTGTGGGAACACTAGCACCCAAGTCACACAAAGCTAAACATTCATAATTTTTAATCTTGACTTTGATAGTAGGTTCCCACTCATCATACAATTTTCTAGGAATTGAAACTTCTCATTCCAATTTTCTTCCAGAGCTTTCACCATAGCATCAACAATACGTTTAGTAAAAGCTTTATTTTGTTCATAAGCATGGGGTGAATTTATAATGGATTGCAACAAAGAAATACAATCAATAAAAGATCAACTATCATAATTAAAGTCTTTGTAATCCAAAATAGTGGGTGCATCACTAGCTAAAGTTTTGACCTCTCCAAACTCACTTTCATAAATTTTCTCAACAACATTTTCACCCTCCGAAATATTGGGACGCCTTCTATCCAAAGTTGACTCTTCTCTAGTCCATTTTTCATCATTCTTAAATTTACTAAACAATGAATCAATAGAAGAAACACCAATCATTTTAAGATCTTCATCACTTTTACAAGAATAATCACTAGAAAAAGCTTTTTCCAAAAACTCTCTTTTAGCTCTAAGCATAGCAGTTCTTTTCTTACTTTCATCCATAGAAACTTAAAGAGCTTTAATTGATTCATCTACTTTAGGCAAAAAAAAATCATCTTGAGATTTTCCACATCATGAGCAATTCTATGAACACTTCTAGACAAATCATCAATTTTGTTCAACTTTTCTTCTATGGAAGTGTTGAAAACTTTTTGTGTGTTGATAAATCCTTTAATATTATTCTCAAGATCAGAGGTGTTCCTATTATTATAAGATTGATTTCCATAGGAATTACCATAATTATTAGAGGAATTACTAGGAAAAGTCCTAGGATTAAAATTACCTCTATAAGCATTATTGTTGTAATTATTTCTAGAGATAAAATTCACATCAATGGCATCACTATTTTGCTCAATCAAAGTAGACAAAGGCATATCATTAAAATCAATAGGAGCACTTTTACTAGAAACCAATTTCATAAGAGCATCAACTTTATCACTCAAAGAAGAAATTTCTTCAACCAAATTAACTTTTTTACTAGTAGGAGCTCTTTCGGTATGCCATTGTGCATAATTTTCCATGATATTATCAAGCAATTTGGTAGCTTCACCCAAAGTAATTTATATAAAAGTACCACCCGCGGCGGAATCTAAAATATTACGAGAAAGAAAATTCAATCCCGCATAATTTTTTTGTATGATCATCCAAAGATTTAACCCATGAGTTGGGCAATTCCTCAGCATCATTTTCATCCTTTCCCAAGATTGCACAACATGCTCATGTTCAAGTTGCTTGAAATTCATGATCTGGGTTCTAATGGAAATAATTTTTGCAGGAGGAAAATACTTAGTGATAAAAGCATCTTTGCACTTATTCCAAGTATCGATACTATTATGAGGCAAAGAAGAGAACCAAATTTTTGCAGAATCATGCAAAGAGAACAGAAATAATTTCATCTTGACCACATCATTGTACACATCTTTTTTCTTTTGCATATCGCATTAAGATGGGACGCAACATCCTCATTAGGAGTACCGGAAAATTGGTATTTCATAACAAGATTCAGCAAAGCAGTATTAATATCACAAGTCTCCACACTAGTGGCGGGAGGAGCAAGCGGAGTGCCAATAAAATCATTGTTGTTGGTATTTGAGAAATCACATAACTTGGTGTTCTCTTGAGTCATGATGACCACACAATAAGATTGCACTCAAAAACAGATCCGACAAGTAAATGGTGAACAGAAAAAGAGAGACGAATAAAACGACAAATTTTGTGAAGAGGGGGAGAGGAAAATGAGAGGAAAATGGAAAATAATGTAAATGGAAAGGAGATGAGATTTTTGATTTGGAACCTGGTTATGTTGAAGATCCACTCCGGCAACGGCGCCAGAAATTCTCCTTGATGGCAGCTGGAACTATGTTGGTATTTCCCCGGAGAGGGAGGGATGATGCAGCACAACGACGGTAGGTATTTCCCTCAGTTTTGAAACCAAGGTTATCGAACCAGTAGGAGAACCAAGCAACACAGCGTAAACAACCCCTACACACAAATAACAACACCTCGCAACCCGACGTGTTAAAGGGGTTGTCAATCCCTTTCGGGTAACGGCGCCAGAAATTGGTGCGTGATGGTAAAAAGTTGTAATAGATTGGATAAATAGATTGCAAATAAAATAAAGTGCAGCAAAGTATTTTTGTATTTTTGGTTTAATAGATCTGAAAATAAAAGCAAGGAGAAAGTAGATCGCAAATGCAAATATATGAGAAATAAGACCCGGGGGCCGTAGGTTTCACTAGTGGCTTCTCTCAAGAAAAATAGCAAACGGTGGGTAAACAAATTACTATTGAGAAATTGATAGAACTTCAAATAATTATGATGATATCCAAGCAATGATCATTACATAGGCATCACATCCAAGATTACCAGACCGACTCCTGCCTGCATCTACTGCTATTACTCCACACATCGACCGCTATCCAACATGTATCTAGTGTATTAAGTTCATGGAAAAATGGGACAATGCAATAAGAACGATGACATGATGTAGACAAGACCCGTTTATCTATATGGCGGTAGATACATATCTCGTCTTTTTACCCTTAGTAGCAACGATACATACGTGTCGGTTCCCTTTCTGTCACCAGGATCAAGCACCGTAAGATCGAACCCACTACCGGGCACCTCTTCCCATTGCAAGATGAATAGATTGAGTTGGCCAGACAAAACCCAAATATCAGAGAAGAAATATGAGGCTATAAGAGATCATGCATAAAAGAGATCAAAGAAACTCAAATACTTTCATGGATATAAAAACATAGATCTGATCATAAACTCGAAGTTCATCGATCCCAGCAAACACACCACAAAAGAGTTACATCATATGGATCTCCAAGAGACCATTGTATTGAGGATCAAGAGAGGGAGATGAAGCCATCTAGCTACTAACTACGGACCCGAAGGTCTACAAAGAACTACTCACGCATCATTGGAGAGGCAGCAATGGAAGTGGTGAACCCCTCCATGATGGTGTCTAGATTGGATCTGGTGTTTCTGGACTCTGCGGCGATTGAATGAATATTTCCTCTAGGGTTCTGGGATTTTTGGGGTATTGATAGAGCAAAGAGGCGGTCCGGGGGGTACTCGAGGTGGGCATAACCCACGAGGGCACGCCAGGGCCTCCTGGCGTGCCCTGGTGGGTTGTCCCCTCGTTGGGACTCCCTCCAGGTGCAACCAGGGCCCATCTGCTTAGTTTTGGGCCATAAAAAATCATCGTAAAGTTTCGTGCCATTTGGACTCCGTTTGATATTGATTTCCTGCGATAAAACATGGAAAAACAGGAACTGGCATTGGGCACTATGTCAATAGGTTAGTACCAAAAAATTATGTAAAATGACTATAAAATGATTATAAAACATCCAAGATTGATAATAAAACAGCATGGAACAATCAAAAATTATAGATACGTTGGAGACGTATCAGTCTCTCACACATATGCCTAAGGTTAACTCGAGTTTCGGAACCATATGAATACATACAATGGGATTCCAGCAGAGCACCTTTTGTTTTGAGATTTTGCTCTCTGTCTCTCTCTCTCTCTCTCACACACACATGCGCGCGCGTAGACATTGTTTCTCGCTTCATTTTTTCCGGCACTTGCGTGCACACCGTTTGTTTTTCTCCGTGACGCTTTAAGTATGCCTCACACACATGCTATCTACCTATCCCTTAATATAGATATGTGTCACACAAACTCCTTCTCCCTACTAGCAAGATGCCCATGCGTTGCACGGAACATCAAGATGCATTTGTATGACTAGTTTATCTTGTGGGAGAAAAGGATGAATGAGGGAAGGCCTTATTTGCAAATGTGGAGAGGGGTGTGGGTATCTTTTTGCAAAATTGCCATAGTTTCCTTCCTATCCATCAGATATAAATCAGATGGCCTATATTGCAGGATGGCAGGCACACCATCATCACCAAATATGTTTTTTTATAAGAGTAGAGACATGTAAGTGTCACTGCCCCCACACCCACACACACACTTCCCGACACCGAAGGAGTAGGTTGATACCTCGATCTTGATACTAATCTATCGACTGGCTTCTCTCTCAAACACACACACACAATACCCGACACCGAAGGAGTAGGGTGGCACGTCGATCTTGATAGTAATTAATCTATCTACTACTTCTCTCTCAAACACACACAAACACTCGCTAGTTGTGCCTCTGTGCCTACCGCGCACACTCTCGATACATCTTTCTCTTCCTCCTGTCGGTGTCAAAACTGGCAGATCTTGGGTAGGGGGTCCCGAACTGTGTGTCTAAGGCGGATGGTAACAAGATGCATGGGACACGGTGTTTTACCCAGGTTCGGGCCCTCTTGATGGAGGTAAAACCCTACGTCCTTCTTGATTAATATTGATGATATGGGTAGTACAAGAGTAGATCTACCACGAGATCAGAGAGGCTAAACCCTAGAAGCTAGCCTATGGTATGATTGTATGTTGTCCTACGGACTAAAACCCTCCGGTTTATATAGACATCGGAGGGGGCTAGGGTTACACAAGGTCGGTTACAAAGGAGGAGATATACATATTCGTATTTCCTAAGCTTGCCTTCCACGCCAAGTAGAGTCCCATCCGGACACGAGATGAAGTCTTCAATCTTGTATCTTCATAGTCCAACAGTCCGGCCAAAGGATATAATTCGGCTGTCTGGAGACCCCCTAATCCAGGACTCCCTCAGTAGCCCCTGAACCAGGCTTTCAATGACGATGAGTCCGGCGCGCAGTATTGTCTTCGGCATTGCAAGGCAGGTTCCTCCTCCGAACATATGAGAGAAGAGTTTGAATACCAGGATAGTGTCCGACCCTGCAAAATAAATTCCACATACCACCGTAGAGAGAATAATATTTCCACAAATCTTAATCTGCCGACACGCTCTGGCAACATGACGTCAGGCCATGGCTCGGTGATTATTCAAATCGTTTTTCTTCAACCAGCTTCACACATAACGCGAGGCGGTTTCTAGACACGTCTTGTCAAAGCAGAGATCATGTTCCCCTAATTACGGGATTCTCATCAATACGGTCGTGGGTAACCCAACCGTGCCTAGGACTCCTAGATCTTAGGCAAGTCCCAAACGGCCACTAGGAGGACGGTTGATATTCACCCTCTTTATAAAAGGGACAAGGCTTTTACTTTTCCCCTCCCGTGCTCAACCGAACCCTTCCCCCGCCTTGAGTTCCAACACCCAAAGCCCAGGTCAGGTGCTTCGGACTTTCAATCATGTCCGGATCTAGCCTTCAAGGACGGTGGATGCCCTTCTCTGTTACGAAAGAGGATATCAAGAAGTTGAGGGAGGCCAGATACCTGTCCACCAAGGTTTCGCATCGGCTGCCTGCCCGAGGGCAGGTCGTCCCTACTCCCGAACCCAACGAGAACGTTGTGTTCATCTCCCACTTCCACCGAGGCCTAGGACTCACCCTAGATCCCTTTGTTAGGGGTTTGATGTTCTATTACGGGCTAGATTTCCACGATCTAGCCCCGGACTCCTTTCTCCACATCTCAGCATTTATTTTCGTATGTGAGGCCTTCCTCCGCATTACCCCTCACTTCAGCCTGTGGCTCAAGACCTTTGACGTGAAGCCGAAGATGGTCGTGGGGCAGCACGCAGCGTGCGAAGGCGCATTAATAAGCAAGATCGCTGGAGCTCCATGGCCAAAGGGTTCCTTTCCAGAGGTGTCTGGATTATGGCAACGAGAGTGGTTTTACATCACAGCTCCCAGAAGTGCCAAGTGGGTGGCTGCCCCTGCTTTCCGCTCGGGCCCTCCACCACAACTGATGTCATGGATTAGCAGAGGGCTGAGCTGGGGTCCAGCCAAGGACGTGCCTATACTGCAGAGCCGCATTCAAGATCTCTTCGAAGGAGATTTTAGTCTGGTTATGGTGGTGCAAGTCATGCTGGTTCAACGAATCCAGCCATGCAAACGCCGGCCCCTTCGCATGTGGGAGTTCAACCTAGAAGGGCCGCGCACTATTCAGAATTTCCTCGGCCTGACGCACGAGGAGATGTACAAATCATTCTTCGGACCCCAAATAGAGTGTCCGGATACTACCAAGGACGTGGGCCTGAGAAGCGACCGTACCGCCGACCAAGTAAGTAATCCTCTAGCCGAACACACCGTCCTTCATTTACCATGACATCATTCTGAGAAATCGCTCTTTGACCAGGACTGGCTAACAAGGGCGAAGATGATTCGGTGTTCGGCCCCCCTTCCTGAGGGTTTGGAGAATCCGGTACTGGAAAAGATGCTCGAGCTAGCACCTTGCCCGGAGCCCTCAAAGGAAGATAAAGGGGGCAATAATGAGGTCAAAAGCGGGCCCCCATCGCTACCAATTCCAACCGAGGGAATGAGCGCCTCCGTGAAGGAGGATAACCAAGGGGAAGAATCTGACCTTCTCTCGCTTCGGGGAAGGAAGAGGACTGCCTCTGAAGATCCGGAAACCAAGGCTTCCAAACGGGAGAAGAAGTCTCCACCAGAGGGTCCTGCCTCGGAAGGTGCTTTTGCCGCACAAAGTCCGCGCGAGGATTAGCTCTCCAACAAGCTGTAAGTAATCAAGAAGTACTTTAATAGTGGAGATATACTACTTTACCTTCGAGGAAAATAACCGAAGCGTTTATCTTGCAGTTCGGATCTTAGCCCTTCTCAGCAGAGCTCGTCTTCGGGGGATCTTCTTCCGGAGATGATGGAGAGCGAAACGCCTCCCCCGGACTCCGCCGCTCAAGAAGCGGGAGACCTTGAAGTGTCGTCACGGAGGGCCTCTCTGGATCCGGTGAGGCCAGAAGATAATCCTATAGTCACCCGAAGTCCCCAGCGTCCGGCTCTTGAAGAGAGCAAACAAGAGAGTCTGGCACTGTCTGGTATGCGGTCGGACGTACTGAGGGAGCTGTTGGAGCGAGCGGCCATCTCAGAAGAACACCGTACATTGATGGGTACAGTGATGGAAAGAATTTCGTCCGCCGAAAGCGGATTGCATGAAGCCTTTATGAGTCTACTGATGGGCTTTGAGGTATGTGAAATGATATACATGTGTGATAGTACCGCACATTTTTAGGTGTGCCCTGTGTAGATAGTAGCCCCTGAGACTCTGGTTGTCGCCGAGAACGGCGGCAAACAGAGGATCGTAGTCCCAGGTAATAACCATACCGCTTTTATGTGTAGGTGGTGGAAGGTCCGGTGCCTAGCAGGACTAATGAGTTTGCCGAACTAAAGCGGAAACTGGATACGGCAAATGCCGACATCGAGCTTGTTAACAAGCGGCTTGATGAGGCACAGGGTAAGTGATGTTTTCTGGTGAATGTCACATAGGAAGAGCAGCGTAACGCCAATATCTTTAATATGTTGTGACTGCAGATGGAGCTGCCACCGTGGAGACCCTTCGGGCGGAACTTGCCCGAGCCAAGGAACAAGCAAGAATTAGTAATGCGGCCACTTTAAAGGCGGCCGAAGAGTTAAGAGCCGAAAAGGCTACACATTGTGAGAGCAAAGATAAAATGGCCAAGATGGCTGTAAGGTTAAGAGACACTGCCGACCGTTGCCAGTTCCTTGAAGAAGAGAACCGAGCGAAGGCGATAGACCTCGAAAATGCCATGATGGCAGCCAAAGACACCCGCTCTGCCATGAGGGCAAGGAAGGAAGAGCTGCGTGAAGCTAGTGATATTGTAGCTGGGAAGCCCTTTTTGTTGCAGAGGAAGTTCGGAGATCCACGGTATGCCCCTCTGGATTGGCTGTGGAGTTCGGCAGACGCATATATGGACTTGGCGGCAAGCGCTGTCGATGCGGCCGAATACTTCCGAGATCAAACAGATCGTGAAGTGGACAAGCTGTTCTAGTCGCAATTTAATGTTTCAGAGCATCCGCTTCCCTTGACCGTTCAGCTAGCCGAATGGGTCGAACTCAATAGATTGTCCGGACTCGCCATGAGGTCTGTCGTAGATCATCTGTGGCCGGAAAAACCGAAGCCGAACAGCTATTTCAGCTTAGTGCAGCAGTTCCTTGGAGCGGTGCCGCGAATCAATGCGATGAAGAGGTCGGCGTGTATAGAAGGCTCGCAGATGGCCCTTGCCCGTGTCAAAGCATACTGGGCGGAGATGGATGCTACCACTATTGCGGCGCAGGGTTCGGCCATAGGCCGAGTGGCTACCGAGCACTATTTCGAAGAAGTTCTCGAGGGTGCCCGTTTGATAGAGGCCTAGTGCTCGAAGAATATTATGTTTGAGTGACATGTATTCCCATTGTAAACACAATTTTTTTATGAAATTTATTAAGGCTGTATTTATACTTTTTCCTGGAAGTAATATGATGCCTCCTGTGCGGCCGTTTGTGTATATATGTATATAACCTGAAAGATTGCAGTCGTCGGCTTCAACCCCCACGCATATAATGCAGAGGTGTCGGTGTCAAAACCGGCGGATCTCAGGTAGGGGGTCCCGAACTGTGCGTCTAGGCCGGATGGTAACAGGAGGCAAGGGACACGAAGTTTTACCCAGGTTCGGGCCCTCTTGATGGAGGTAAAACCCTACGTCCTGCTTGATTAATATTGATTATATGGGTAGTACAAGAGTAGATCTACCACGAGGTCAGAGAGGCTAAACCCTAGAAGCTAGCCTATGGTATGATTGTATGTTGTCCTACGGACTAAAACCCTCCGGTTTATATAGACACCGGAGAGGGTTAGGGATACACAAAGCCGGTTACAATGGTAGGACATCTACATATCCGTATCGCCAAGCTTGCCTTCCACGCCAAGGAAAGTCCCTTCCGGACACGGGACGAAGTCTTCAATCTTGTATCTTCATAGTCCAGGAGTCCGGCTGAAGGTATAGTCCGGCCATCCGGACACCCCCTAATCCAGGACTCCCTCAGTAGCCCCTGAACCAGGCTTCAATGATGACGAGTCCGGCGCGCAGATTGTCTTCGGCATTGCAAGGTGGGTTCCTCCTCCAAGTACTTCATGGAAGATTTCGAACACAAAGATAGTGTCCGGCTCTGCAAAATAAGTTTCCACATATTGCCATAGAGAGAATAATATTTACACAAATCTAATCTGCTGACGTATTCCGTAGTGTGACACACCACGGCCAAGCCTTTATCCGAATCATTTTATTATCCCACCTCAGCGCGTCATGCGAGGCGGTTTCCTTGGCACGTCTTGTTAAAGCAGAGATCGTGTCCCCTTATTCCGGGATTCTCATCAATACAGGCATGGGTAACCCAACCGCACCATTGATTACGGCGCTTGGAGATAAGCGAGTTTTACTAGGCTGGTGGGGACACGTAGTTGCGTCCACCCATATAAGGGGATAAGGATCCACCTTTTCACCTACGCCTTCTTCCTCCTTTGCCTATCCATTTTTGCGCACTCGAGCTCCAGCACCCAAGTCTGCACTCCCCACCTCAACCTTCTCCAGCCATGTCCGGAGCGGGAGGCAAGTGGATGGTCTCCTCCGTCACGGAGGGACACATCAAAAAATTGAGGAAGGCCGGATACTTGTCTAACGACATCGTGCACCGGCTTCCCAAAGAGGGGCAGCTCCTCCCCACCCCAAGGCCCCATGAGAGGGTAGTATTCCTTCCCCACTTCCTCCATGGACTGGGCTTTCCTATCCAACCATTCGCCCGGGGACTCATGTTCTACTATGGCCTGGATTTCCATGATCTGGCCCCGAACTTCATCCTCAACATCTCGGCATTTATCGTCGTGTGCGAGGCTTTCCTCTGCATCCGCCCCCATTTCGTCCTATGGCTTAAGACTTTCAACGTCAAGCCGAAGGTGGTGCGCGGCAACCAGGCGGAGTGCGGAGGCGCCATGGTGGGCAAGATGCCCAACGTCTTATGGCTCGAGGGCTCCTATGTGGAGACCCTGAAGGGGTGGCAATCGGGGTGGTTTTACATCACCGAGCCGCGCGACCCTGAGTGGGTCGCAACCCCCCGAGTTCCGGTCCGGACCCCCAATGCGGCTCACGTCCTGGAAAGAGACGGGCCTGTCGTGGGGCAGCAAAGGAGAGGTGACTGGACTGCAAACATGGATCCAAAACCTGGTGGATAAGCAACTCAAGCTTGTCAATGTAGTCCAGGTTATGCTCATCCGCCGGATCCTCCCGTGTCAACAACGGGCCTTCAATCTGTGGGAGTTCAACCCGGCGCAGCATCAAACTCTGAGCAGGCTCTTCGACACGAAGTACGAAGATGCCTGGAAGGTGCTTTTCAAGGGCACCGAGGCTCCCGCATTTGCTACCGAGGATCGCGGATTCAGCGCACAGCATCACGCTAGCGTGGTAAGTTGTTTGTACCTTTTACAGGGTATTAGTTTTTCATAGTTTAACTCTATGCGGGATCTAAGCTCCCTTACCTTTGATAGGTTTGGCAGGCGAAGTCCGGACAGATCGACTGTCCGGCTCCTTTGCCTGAAGACCCAGATGATGCCCGCTTGGTGAAGCTGCTGGTTCCGGCACCCCATGTGGTGCCAGAGAAGAAGGCCATGAGGAAGGCCACGGGGACTCGAAAAAGTGCCCGGCGCCAGGAGGTGTCGGGTTCATCATCCGACGGCTCCAAGGCGCATTCCTCCCGTGAAGACGAGGAGGAGGAAGAAGAGACCTCTCCCCCTCCAGCGGGGGAAGAGAAGAAAAGGAAGGCCACCCTCACTTGGGAGGCCGAAGGGTCCAAGAAGGGGAAAACCCTTCCTCCGGACTACTCCACCAACACTGACGACAGCGGAGAGGAGTGGCCGCTCAGGGCCAAGCCCCTGGCGAAATCGTAAGTATCCGGATTCCAGAGTAATTCATAGTATTCCTTTATTGCACAGCTTTCCCTTATTTCGAATATGATTATGCAGCCCACCCAAAGACCGGCTTGACGCGTCGTCAAGCGGTTCACTAGACTCGTTGGATGTGAACTCGCTTCCGGCGGCTACCTCCCCCCGCCCTACGAATGACGCCGAAGTGTTGTCCCAACAGGTTCCAAGCCAGGAGGAGGTAGTCTTGGAGGTGCCGCAAGGCGACCTCCCGGACTCCAGGAGTAAAGGGGATAAAGCCCCCCAGGGCTCCAAGTCCGGCTCTAGGCCGGACACCGCTCCAGAACCTTCAAAGGTTCCAGAGTTCGGCGGGCGACCTCCTTCCAAGAGGAGCAGGCCCACCGTGCCGGTGACCCCCGTCCAACCGGAGGCGCCGGACAATCTGTTGGAGGTGCTCAAAGGCGCCTCCATCGACGAGGAGCACCACACCATTATGAGTGCGGTGGTCCAGAAGGTTCAGTCCGCCAAGAGCGGACTGACTGAAGCTTGTACTAGCCTTTTAACAGGCTTTGAGGTAAGTAAAGAATGTGTAAATAATGTTACCGCATAGACAGTAGCCCCTGATGCTCTGTTTGGCATTCGGGAAGAAAAGCCGAATAGAGGATCAAATAAAATTCGCAGGAGTCTAACAAAAAGGAGTCAATATGCGTATGCAGGCTTCTCTGCTGGCGTCCACAACACTGACTGCGGAAGTGGACACGCTAAAGCAGAACCCCGAGCAGTCCGAGCAAGAGCTCGGGCGTGCCAAGAAGCAGCTCGAGGACAATGAAGGTAAGAAATACCTTGTTTAAGTATATATATAAAGTGCAATTGCAAAAAATGACAGGATTATCGTGGCTATTGTAGGGGCCACGTCTAAGGTGGCGACCCTTAAGCAAGCGCTGGTCGAGGCCGAGAAGAGGGCGGCCAGGGAGCGCACCGAGCGGGAGAAGTATGAGGCCCAGGTTGGCAAGGTGCGGCAAGAGCTCCAGGCTCTCATGAAGAAACATGAGAGTCTGGAGCTTGACTCAAAGACGCGAGCGTCCGAGCTCGCGATGACTATTAAAAATGACAAGTCTACCAAGGCCGAATCCTAGAAGACCCTCCAGGAGTTGGATGCGGTGAAAAAGATAGCGGCGGGTAAGGCATTCTTTATGCAAAGCAAACACGTAAACGTGTGTTAATTGTTACTTACCCGAATCTGGAGCTCTCCAGGGGCATTCGTAGATCTTCCCCGTAGCGTGTCCGATGCCGCCGCATTCTATCGAGCCGAGGAGGGCAGCTCGGCAGAGAAGGTGTTCTGGTCCCAGTATGCTGAGGCCGGACACCCCGTGCCCCTGAGCGACCAGCTGAAGCAACTGGTCGAGCTCCACAAGGCGGCCGAACAGGCCATGAAAGGCCTCATAGTTCGGCTATGGCCTGGAGAGGCTCTGCTTGGGAGCTATTTCGGGCTGGTGCGGCAGCTGGTGGGGGCCTGTCCAAGGCTCGAAGTCATCAAGCGCTCCGTCTGCATTGAAGGTGCCCGTAGGGCCCTTGCCCGTGCTAAGGTGCACTGGGGCAAGCTGGATGCTGAGAAGCTTGTGAAGGACGAGCCACCGCCGGGGAAAGAGCATCACAAGCTCGAGAATTATTATAAGGATGTTCTAAAGGGTGCCTGCCTTATGGCGGATGAATGTTCCAGCGATGTAATTTTTGAGTAAAACTCGCTCGTTTTGTCCTGTGCGCTGAAAACTTGTTCATATGCGCTAAGCAATGCTGTTGGAATTTAAAATATTACCTTCTGTGCGGCTGTTTATCAATTCTGAGAGATGGCGAGTCGTCGGCTTCTGCCCCCATGCCGCTAGTGCTGGGGTATTCGGGGATAAACCTGAGCGCTCTTTTTCACATGTTTGGGTCCTTTGAGGGATGCACTCAGCACAATGAACAAGGCAATCAGACTATAATGCGTGAACACTCTCACTTAGCCATAGAATTCTATAATTTTAAATTTCGGCGAAGCCCCTGGTATTCGGAAGACCGAGTTCGGGGCGCTATCCACGCCTTGGCTGGCCAGAGCCGACTCCTCGCTCTAAGCGGCATAAGTCTTTAGGGACTCAAAAAACCTCTCGAACAGCGACCAACTCTCGCTTCATCATGACAGTCAATTTTAGCTTTCTCTACTGAGGTGCTCGACCCAGCTCAACTGGGGCACAATCGCAGTAGTTCTCCTAGTGCTACCTTAGCCGATATAGCGGAACGTAAGGCACCAAAACATAGGAGCCGGGCAAACCCAACTATTGACCCAAGACATGATTCGGAGCCGATGCATATAATGCTATAAGTTCGGGGTGCCGCACTTGTTAAAGTGTTCGGACTTCTCACACCATATTGAGGGGTACTAAAGCCCCTGGCGTATTTTGGCCGTACCAAAGTGTACGGGTGCAACATGTCGTTAAGGAACATATATTTGTAAAAAAAGTAATGCAAAAATAGACAGAAGCTATGCATTGTTTGTTAAAAAGGGCTGCGATCAAAGCAGAACGATACAAATAATGCGATAAGCAAAAGGTTGGACTATTTAACATGTCCATTCCAGGGGCAGGCTGCGGAATGGTATGCAAAACAGGTATACTGCTCGTGATAGAGACCACCTGGGAGCTCCATAATGTGGCATGGCTTGTCTGCTTCCCTGGTTCTTGCATCGTTTGTGCGGCAATTGAACTACCGAACAGGCCTTCCGAAGAATGGTGTCCTGAAAGTAAGAGAAAATTAAAAAATTGGCAGCCCCTGGTGCGGTTTAAGCCGTGTTTCGGGCGTGCCGTGATGGTTCCCCTCCCCCTGTACCCATGGTATTTCTAGAGCGTAGTTATGTACGCGAAGCACTAGCGTCGCATTTTTGCGAGTGCTGGGGTTGGGGCCGTATTGCTATGCCTGCTCAGAACATGCCAGGCGGTCTTGTTGTAGGTTACTCCGGGCGCGCTTGACGGTGTCCGGACGTTTAATGGCCGGACTGGAGAACTGCCTGGAGAGGCTGCTTTGAACTTCCGCTGCAAGGGCCGCCCTGTGCTCCTCCATTCGGAGGGAGCGTTCGGTGTTTCCATTGACCGTAATTACTCCTCGAGGGCCTGGCATCTTGAGCTTAAGGTATGTGTAGTGAGGTACCGCATTGAACTTGGCGAATGCGGTTCACCCGAGCAGTGCGTGATAGCCACTGCGGAATGGGACTATGTCGAAGATTAACTCCTCGCTTCGGAAATTATCCGGAGATCCGAAGACCACTTCAAGTGTGACTAAGCCTGTATAGTTGGCCTCTACACCTGGTATTACGCATTTAAAGGTCGTTTTAGTGGGCTTAATCCTCGAGGGATCTATGCCCATTTTCCGCACTATATCCTGGTAAAGCAGGTTCAGGCTGGTGCCGCCGTCCATAAGGACTCTAGTGAGATGAAATCCGTCAATAATTGGGTCTAGAACCAATGCGGAGAATCCGCCATGACGGGTGCTAGTGGGATGGTCCCTTCGATCAAAGGTGATCGGGCAGGAGGACCATGGGTTGAACTTTGGGGCGACTGGCTCTACCGTGTATACGTCCCTTAACGTGCGCTTACGCTCCCTCTTGGGGATGTGGGTTGTGTATATCATGTTCACCGTCCGCACTTTTGGGGGAAAACCCTTCTGTCCATTGTTTTTCGGCGGCCGGGGCTCTTCGTCATCATCGCTATGCAGCCCCTTGTCTGTATTTTCGGCATTTAACTTGCCTGCCTGCTTGAACACCCAACAATCCCTGTTGATGTGATTGGCCGGCTTTTCGGGGGTGCCATGTATCTGGCACAAGCGGTCGAGTATTCAGTCCAAACTGGACGGGCCCCTAGGATTTCTTTTGAATGGCTTTTTTCGCTGACAGGATTTATAGCCTCTGAATCCGGCATTAACTGCCGTATCCTCAGCATTGTCGCCGTTAATGCGGCGCTTCTGCTTGTTGCGACGCGACCTGCCACTATTGTCCCTGGTATCCGAATTACCAGGGTTCTTGGTCATATTGTTGCTATAAGCAAGCCAGCTGTCTTCTCCCACGCAAAAGCGGGTCATGAGTGTCGTGAGTGCTGCCATAGATTTCGGCTTTTCCTGTCCAAGGTGCCGGGCAAGCCACTCGTCATGGATATTGTGCTTGAAGGATGCTAGGGCCTCTGCGTCCGGACAGTCTACTATTTGATTTTTCTTTGTTAGGAACCGTGTCCAGAATTGCCTGGCCGATTCCTCTGGCTGCTAAATTACGTGGCTTAGGTCATCGGCGTCTGGTGGTCGCACATAGGTGCCCTGGAAATTGTTGAGGAATGCGGCTTCCAGATCCTCCCAACAACTGATTGATCCTGTTGGCAAGCTGTTAAGCCAATGCCGAGCTGGTCCTTTAAGCTTGAGTGGGAGGTATTTGATGGCGTGGAGATCATCGCCGCGGGCCATGTGGATATGAAGGAGATAATCCTCGATCGATACCGCAGGATCTGTTGTGCCATCATATGATTCGATGTTTACGGGTTTGAAACCCTCGGGGATTTGATGATCCATTACTTCGTCTGTGAAGCATAGTGGGTGTGCGGCGCCTCTGTATTGGGCTATATCACGACGTAGCTCCAATGAGCTTTGTCTACTATGTTCGGCCCTACCGGATTTGTGTCCGGCGTGACGGTTACCGTCTCGAGCCGTGGGATGCCCACGCGATCCGTAGATCGATCTTGTTTGCCTTGCCTTGTCCTCCAACATATCTCGCAGGTTAGGCGCATTTTCCCGTGCCTTGGTACGGGGTGCGGCTTGAGTGGAGGGCCGAGAGGCCTCTCTGTCGCGGCCACGAGGTGGCCGGTCGGCCGTATCAAGTGCTGGTGATGTAGGTTTGAGTGCTTCCTCCTCTAATCAGGGTAGCAACCTGCGCTTTGGGTAGCTCTTGGAGGGGCGTTCGAGTTTATGCTCTTCGGCCGCAAGGACTTCAGTCCATCTGTCGACTAGCAAATCTTGATCAGCTCTAAGCTGTTGCTGTTTTTTCTTGAGGCTTCTTGCCGTGGCCATAAGCCTGCATTGAAAACGCTCTTGCTCGATGGGATCCTCTGGCACAACGAATTCGTCATCGTCGAGGCTTGCCTCGTCTTCAGAGGGAGGCATATAATTATCGTCCTCGACCTCTCTGTCTGCCGCTCTCTCATGAGGGCTGGCTTCTCCATCCTCCTGTGCTGAATCTTGCTGGAGGGGGTTTTCTTCGGCACTCTCCGGAGTATTATTATCTCCCGTGCTGGAATCACCGTAGCGGGATTTTGAGCGGCGCCGCTGATGCCGACGCTTAGGCTATTTATTGGAGGGGTCATCCTCCGCTATTCCATCGCCATCTCCTTCTTTTGGGGTGTCCACCATGTATATGTCATATGACGAGGTGGCTTTCCAGGGCCCAATAGGCGCTGGTTCTTCATCGTCTTCTGCATCGGCGTCCATACCGTCGATGTCTTCGGAGTCGAAGTTGAGCATGTCGGTTAAATTGTCGACAGTGGCTACAAAGTGGGTGGTGGGTGGGTGTTGAATTTCTTCATCGCCGTATCCCAACCTTGCTGACCGTAGTCCGGCCAGGGCTCTCCTGATAAAGAGAGAGACTTTAGTGTCTTTAGAATATCGCCGAAAGGCGAGTGCTGAAAGATGTCTGCGGCAGTAAATTCCATGATCGGTGCCCAATCGGATTCGATCGGCAGGGGCGCAGAGGGTTCAGAGTCCGGAGAGGAGTCCGACTCCTTGGAGTCACGAGTCTCGCGGAGTGCGGGGCTGGTGTTCGGCTCGATCGCCGTTGGGATCGCAGCCCCTGAGGCGGCGTCCAACCACCCATCCTCGATCGGCGCCGTTGGCTCCGAATTAAGGGTCGGAGCCGATGCGGGTACGGCCTCCAGGGCACTGTTCGGCAGTAGAGCCAGATCATGCTCATCGTGACAGTGCGGTGCGCTCGGCAGTGGCTCGAATCCGTTGAAGATCAAGTCCCCGCGGATGTCAGCCATGTAGTTTAAACTTCCAAATCTGACCTGACGGCCAGGGGCATAGCTTTCGGTCTGCTCCAGATGGCCAAATGAATTGGCCCGCAGTGCGAAGCCGCCAAAGACGAAGATCTGTCCAGGGAGGAAGGTCTCACCCTGGACTGCATCACTATTGATGATCGTAGGAGCCATCAAGCCTAATAGCGATGACACAGAGGAACTCTCAATGAAAGCACCAATGTCGGTGTCAAAACCGGTGGATCTCGGGTAGGGGGTCCCGAACTGTGCGTCTAGGCCGGATGGTAACATGAGGCAAGGGACACGAAGTTTTAGCCAGGTTCGGGCCCTCTTGATGGAGGTAAAACCCTACGTCTTGCTTGATTAATATTGATGATATGGGTAGTACAAGAGTAGATCTACCACGAGATCAGAGAGGCTAAACCCTAGAATCTAGCCTATGGTATGATTGTTGTTCTTTATGTTGTCCTACAGACTAAAACCCTCCGGTTTATATAGACACCGGAGAGGGTTAGGGTTACACAAAGTCGGTTACAATGGTAGGGGATCTACATATCCGTATCGCCAAGCTTGCCTTCCACACCAAGGAAAGTCCCTTCCAGACACGGGACGAAGTCTTCAATCTTGTATCTTCATAGTCCAGGAGTCCGGCTGAAGGTATAGTCTCCGGACACCCCCTAATCCAGGACTCCCTCAAGAGGTGTTCGCAAAAGACGCGTGTTCACACTTAACCCAACGTCTTGGTCCTATTAAGGAGGTGATAGCACAGCGAACGAGGCAACAGGATTATAATGCTTTAACACTTTCACTTAGCCATAGGAGTTTGATGGTGGGGCTACTATATAGCCCCTTGTGGCTCCGCACTCTCCCGAATTCGGGGTGCGTACATTCCTGGCCGGGAAACGACCCTTCATTAAGGCGGAGGAATTCTAACATTCCGATAGGTCATCGAGTGGTTGACCAGTCTCACGCTATATCATGACCGTCAGTTTTTGGCTTTCTCTACTGAGGTGCTCGTCCGGATGAACCGCGGCACAATCGCAGTAGTTCTCCTGATGCCGCCTTAGCCGATAGAGCGGAACGTAAGGCAACAAAACACAGGAGCTGGGAAAAACCAACATTTGACCAAAGACATGATTCGGAGCTGATGCATATAAGGCCAAACTCGCGACACCGAACACTCCCTAAGGTATTTGGTCTTTATGGTATAAACCGGGCCTAAACATTGCCCTTTGTAAGAAGCCCCTAGTGTCCAGGTACGTGCATTATTCTGACGTGGCCACATGCCAAGACGCCAGCATCCTTCTCAATAGTACTGAGAATCCGAGGGATGTGTATCAACAAGAGACAGTAAGAAAGGTTTACGCAGGGTCTTAATCTAAAAAGAATCCTTGGAATGGGTCCCTGCTGCACGTCTGCGCCTGTGTCTCTGTTGTGCTGTATCCTGGACGGGTGTAGCACGATGGTCATCTGTAAAAGAGAGGAACTTAGGTGAAAAGTTGTCGTGCAAAAAGGTAGGTTTAAAGAAACCATGGATAATTCAAGATGAGTAAAAACTGCCACTTGTCTGCGTGTGTTGAGCCCCTTGTATTGGTAATAGGGGTGTGGCCATCAAATCTGTATGAATTACATATAGCTGCGTCGGACTCGTCTAACCGTGTCCGTAGTCTTGACGACCCGTCGAATGCTTTAGTTGGTGAGGCCGTTTTAGTGTGCGGCTGCTGAGGCAGCCGCACTCTCTTCGGCGCGCAGGGATCGCTCGATATTTCCATTTACTGTAATGATGCCACGTGGACCGGGCATCTTAAGCGTGAGGGAAGCATAATGCGGTATTGCATTAAAGTGAGCGAAATCTTCTCGTCCAAGTAGTGCTTGATAGCCACTTTGGAACGGAGCAATGTGGAAGGTTAAATTTTCGCTATGGAGGTTATCGGGGAAGCCGAATATAACCTCTAGTAGCAGGGAGCCCGTGCAATGAGCCCCTGGGCCTGGCGTTACTCCTTTAAAGGTAGTATTGGTGTGGCGAATTTTCGTTGGGTCTATCCCCATTTTGCGGATTGTGTCCTGATATATCAGGTTTAGACTGCTGCCACCGTCCATCAGGACTCGTGTGAAGTGGTATCTGTCAATTGTTGGGTCTAATACGAAGGCAGCCCATCCTGCACGCCGGATACTTGCTGAGTAATCCCGGTGGTCAAAAGTGATCGGTTGAGACGACCAGTGGTAGGACTCCGCGGTGATAGGCCCTTGGGCATATTTCTCTGGGAGTGCCGCTTTGTTTCTCCCCTTTATCACGTGTAACACATTTACTGTTTTGACTTCTGGTGGAAATTTCTTTTGTTCCCTAGTGTCTTGCTTGAGAGGCTCATCCTCGTCTGCGCTTGGTGTATCCTCCCCCTTGTGTACGGCGTTGAGCTTGCCGGACTGCTTGAAGACCCAACAGTCTATGTGGGTATGATTAGCGGGTTTACCAGGGGTGCTATGGATCTGACATATTTGGTCCAGAATTTTGTTTAGGTTGGACAGTTCATCTCTGGCGCCTTTAGAGGGCAGCTTTTGCTGACCTGGCTGAGAGCTACTGAATTCGGCATTTACCGCCGTGCTCTTCGGGCTGTCTTCTTTATTCTGGCGCTTATTATTTTTGCTGCGTCGTGATTTCCCATTTCCATCTCTAACTTCATATGTACTTGGGTCGCTGGTGTTGCATCTGGCTAGCCAGCTGTCCTCACCCATGCAAAAGCGGGTCATGAGGCTTGTTAATGCTGCCATTGTTCTCGACTTTTCTTGGCCGAGGTGTCTGGCAAGCCATTCGTCGCGGACGCTGTGCTTAAAAGCTGCCAAGGCTTCAGCGTCCGGACAGTTGACTATTTGGTTCTTTTTAGTAAGAAACCTGTTCCAAAGCTTTCGGGCTGACTCTCCGGGCTGTTGAGTTTGAGGGGTAAATACTTAATGGTGTGGAGATCATCTCCTTAAGCCATATGGATATGGAGGATATAGTCCTCAATCCAGACCCCAGGGTCTGTTGTTCCGTCGTATGCCTCTATGTTTACGGGTTTGAATCCCTTTGGAAATTCATGGTCCAGCACCTCATCGGTGAAACATAGGGTGTGTGCGGCACCCCTGTATCTGGGTGTACCGCGTTGTTCGGATGTTTGTTGTGTTGCATCGTATGCTGGAGCGCACTTGCATGGTCCATAGATGGATCTGGTTGCGCCGTCCTTTTGATGCGAGCCCTCGCGTGGATCACGTATTGGCTTTGGTGCGACGTTGTTTGCCGCTCTATGTTGGTCGTGAGGTCGTCTATCCGGCCAGATGGCCGTTTTAATTTTTGGTTGCGGGGAATCTAAGGCCTCCTCATCGAATTCAGGTAGCAACTTCCGCTTCGGGTAGCTCTTGGTGTGGCGATTACCAACGTACTTCGCTGCTGAGTTGAGTACTTTACTCCATCTTATTCGGAGTGTGTCTTGCGCAGCCTTGAGCCTTTGCTTCTACTTTTTTAGACTCATCGCGGTGGCAACAAGCCTTTGACGGGCATTATGTTGCTCTGGGTGTCTGTCTGGTGTGATGTCGTCTGGACTATTATCTTTGACAGAGTCGGGTTGTTCAGTTTGATTCTCCGTGTTGCCGTGGTCCGGTGATGGTTCATCCTGCTCTAACGCTGGGTCTATATGATCGTTGTTTCTGCCGAGGCGTGATTTGGAGCGGCGCTTACGCCGCCGCTTTGACTTCTTCTCGAGGGGACAACCCTTCGTTGCGTCCTTCAGTTCCTCCTCGTCGTCGTCTTTTGGTGTGTCCACCATGTATACGTCATGTGATGAGGTGGGCGTCCAGTGCCTTGTGGGCAGTGGTTCCTGTTCGTCTCCTGCATCGTCGTCCATACCATCGATGTCTTCGGAGTCGGAGTCGACCATGTCGGTTAAGTCATCGACAGTGGCTACTAAGTGGGTGGTGGGTGGGCGGCGAATTTCTTCGTCATCCGCATCCCAATCCTGCCGGACATAGTTCGGCCAGGATCCTCCTTACAAGGAGAGAGACCTTAATGAGTTCAGTATGTCGCCAAAGGGCGAGTGCTGAAAAATATCCATGGAGGTAAACTCCATGATCGGCGCTGTGGGAGTCCTGGATTAGGGGTCTCCAGACAGCCGGACTATATCCTTTGGCCGGACTGTTAGACTATGAAGATATGGGATTGAAGACTTCGTCTCGTGTCCGGATGGGACTCTACTTGGCATGGAAGGCAAGCTAGGCAATACGTATCTGCTCCTTTGTAACCGAACTTGTGTAACCCTAGCCCTCTCCGATGTCTATATAAACCAGAGGGTTTTAGTCCATAGGAAAACATACAATCATACCATAGGCTAGCTTCTAGGGTCTAGCCTCTCTGATCTCGTGGTAGATCTACTCTTGTACTATAGGACGTAGGGTTTTACCTCCATCAAGTAGGACGTAGGGTTTTACCTCCATCAAGAGGGCCCGAACCTGGGTAGAACTTCGTGTCCCCTGCCTCCTGTTACCATCCGCCTAGACGCACAGTTCGGGACCCCCTACACGAGATCCGCCGGTTTTGACACCGACATTGGTGCTTTCATTGAGAGTTCCTCTCTGTCGTCGCCGTTAGGCTTGATGGCTCCTTCCATCATCGTTAGCGATGTAGTCCAGGGTGAGACTTTTCTCCCTAGACAGATTTTTGTATTCGGCGGCTTTGCACTGCGGGCCAATTCGCTTGGCCATCTAGAGCAGATTGAAAGCTACGCCCCTGGCCATCAGGTCTGGTTTGGAAGCTTAAACTACATGGCCGATATCCACGGAGACTTGATCTTCGACGGATTCGAGCCTCTGCCTTGTGCGTCGCACGGTCATGATGAGTACGATTTAGCTCTACCATCCGACAGTGTACAGGAGATCGCACAGCAGCCGCTCCGACCCTCAATTCGGAGCCAGTTGCGCCGTCCATGGATGGGTGGATGGAACCCGCCACAGAGGCCTTACCCTCATCAGCGATCGAGCCAAACATTGACCTTACTCTGCACGAGAGCCGTGTTGACAAACTGCCGGATCTCTCTCTGGCCACGGACTCCGAACCGCTGGCGCCCGTTCCTAGAGAATCCGATTGGGCTCCGATCATGGAGTTTACCTTCGCGGATATTTTTCAGCACTCGCCCTTTGGCGACATACCGAACTCGTTAAGGTCTCTCCTTGTCAGGAGGATCCTGGTCGAACTATGTCCGGCAGGATTGGGATGCGGACGACGAAGAAATTCGCGGCCCGCCCACCACCGACTTAGTAGCCATTGTCGATGACTTAACCGACATGCTTGACTTTGACTCCGAGGACATCGACGGTATGAACGACGATGCGGGAGACGAAGATGAACCACTGCCCACAGGGCACTGGACAACCACCTCATCATACGATATATACATGGTGGACACATCCAAAGAAGGCAATGGCGATGAGACAGCGGAGGATGACCCCTCCAGGAAGCAACCCAAACATCGACGTCAGCGGCGCCGCTCTAAGTCCCGCCAAAGCAAAAGTGGTGATACCGGCGCAAGAGATAATAACACTCCGGATAGTGCCAAAGACAACAATAACCCCCTCCAACAAGAGTTAGAGCAGGAGGATGGAAGAGCTAGCCCTCCTGAGAGAGCGGCAGATGGAGAAGCGGAGGATGATAATTACATGCCCCCTCCGAAGACGAGGCAAGCCTCGGTGATGACGAATTCGTCGTGCTAGAGGATCCCGTCGAACAAGAGCGCTTCAAGCGCCAGCTTATAGCCACGACGAATAGCCTTAAGAAAAAGCAACAGCAGCTTCAAGCTGATCAAGATCTGCTAGCTGACAGATGGACTGAAGTCCTTGCGGCCGAGGAATATAAACCCAAGCACCCCTCCAAGAGTTACCCAAAGTGCAGGTTGCTACCCCGACTGGAGGAAGAAGCATATGACGCGGCTGATCAGCCACCTCGTGGCCGCGATAGAGAGACATTCCAGCCAAAAACTCAGCCTGCACCCCGACGCCATTCAAATAAAAAGGCATGGGGAAATACGCCAGACCTGCGAGACGTATTGGAGGACAAAGAAAAACATGCAAGATCGATCTGCGGATCACGAGGGCGCGCCACTATGCGAGATGATAAACGTCACGCCGGATACAGTAAAAGTCAATCCGGCCGAGCCGAACACAGCGGGCAACACCCATTCGAGCTGCGTCACGATATAGCCCAATACAGAGGCGCCGCACACCCTCTATGCTGCACAGACGAAGTAATGGATCATCAAATCCCAGAGGGTTTCAAACCCATAAATATTGAATCATACGACAACACAACAGATCCTGCGGTATGGATCGAGGATTTCCTCCTCCACATCCACATGGCCCGCGGTGATGACTTACATGCCATCAAATACCTCCCATTAAATCTCAAAGGACCAGCGCGGCATTGGCTTAACAACTTGCCAGCAGAGTCCATTAGTTGTTGGGAAGATCTGGAAGCCACATTTCTCGACAACTTTCAGGGCACTTATGTGCGACCACCAGACGCCGATGACTTGAGCCACATAATTCAGCAGCCGGAAGAATCGGCCAGGCAATTCTGGACACGGTTCATAACAAAGAAAAATCAAATCGTCAACTGTCCGGATGCAGAGGCCCTAGCAGCGTTCAAGCATAACATCCGCGACGAGTGGCTTGCCCGGCACCTTGGACAGGAAAAGCCGAAATCTATGGCAGCCCTCACGACACTCATGACCCGCTTTTGTGTGGGAGAAGACAGCTGGCTGGCTCACAGTAATAACATATCAAAAAACCATGGTACTTCGGATACCAAGGACGACAATAGCAGGTCACGTCGCAACAAACATAAGCATCGCATTAACAGTGACAATACTGAGGATACGACAGTCAATGCCGGATTCAAAGCCTCTAAACCCGGTCAGCGGAAAAAGCCATTTAAAAGAAGCACTCCGGGCCCATCTAGTTTGGACCACATACTCGATCGCTCGTGTCAAATACATGGTACCCCTGACAAGCCAGCCAACCACACCAACAGGGAATGCTGGGTGTTCAAGCAGACCGGCAAGTTAATTGCCGAAGATAAAGATAAAGGGTCACACAGCGATGACGAAGAGGAGCCCTGGCA
Source organism: Triticum dicoccoides (assembly GCF_002162155.2). NCBI lineage: Eukaryota > Viridiplantae > Streptophyta > Magnoliopsida > Poales > Poaceae > Triticum > Triticum dicoccoides. The sequence goes on along the minus strand of NC_041384.1, from coordinate 577,289,989 downwards.
GCCGAACACCGAAGGATAGAAGAGGTTCCCCCCACAAGTGTGGACGGTGAACATGATATACGCAACCCACATCCCCAAGAGGGAGCGGAAGCATGCGCTCAGGGACGTATATGCGTTGGAGCCACTCGCCCCAAAGTTCAACCCATGGTCCTCCTGCCCGATCACCTTCGATCGCAGGGACCACCCCACTAGTATCCGTCATGGCAGATTCACCGCACTGGTCTTAGACCCAATCATTGACGGATTTCACCTCACTCGAGTCCTTATGGATGGCGGCAACATCCTGAACCTACTTTACCAGGACACAGTGTGCAAAATGGGTATAGACCCCTCAAGGATCAAACCCACAAAAATGACCTTTAAAGGCGTCATTCCAGGTGTAGAGGCCCATTGCACAGGCTCAATTACACTGGAAGTGGTCTTCGGATCCCCGGATAACTTCCGAAGCGAAGAATTAATCTTCAATATAGTCCCGTTCTGCAGTGGCTATCATGCACTGCTCGGGCGAACCGCATTTGCGAGATTCAATGCGGTACCGCATTATGCATACCTCAAGCTCAAGATGCTAGGACCTCGAGGGGTCATCACAGTCAATGGAAACACAGAGTGCTCTCTCTATATGGAGGAGCACACTGCGGCCCTCGCAGCAGAAGCGCAAAGTAGCCTCTCAAGGCAATCCACCAGTTCGACGTTTCAAGACCCGGACACCTTCAAGCGCGCTCGGAGTAATCGGCAACTAGATCGCTTGGCAGATTTGAGCTCGCGTAGCAATGCGGCCCCCACCCCAGTCCCAGCCAAATGGCGAAATTCGTGCCACGCGTACATAATTACGCATTAAAAATACCATGGGCACAGGCGGGGAGGGGGGCACAACTACGGCACGCTCCGATACGCGGCTTAAACCGCACTAGGGGCTTCCCGCTTTGTTATTTTTCTCTTTCAGGACTTTAATCTCTGGAAACCCTGTCCGGCAGCATGATTGCCGAACACATGATGCAGCAACCAAGGAGGCAAAAAGATACGTCACACCATGGAACTCCCAGGTGGATTACAATAACGAGTGAAATATTTGCTTTAATACTGTTCCTCAGCTTGCCCTTGGAAGGGACATAGTCCTGCTTTTTGCTTATTGCACTATCTATATCATTCTGCTTTAACGCATCTATTAGAATAAACAATGCATAGCATTAAGACTATTATTGCATTCTTCTTTTTTATATATGTGTTCTTTAATGATGCCTTGCAACCGTACACTTTGGTACGACCAATACACCAGGGGCTTAAGTACCCCACAATGCGGTGTGAGAAGTCCGAACACTTTTACAAGTGCGGCACCCCAAACTTATAGCATTATATGCATCAACTCCGAATCATGTCTTTGGTCAAATGTTGGGTTTGCCCGGCTCCTATGTTTTGGTACCTTACGTTCCGCTCTATTGGCTAAGGTAGCGCTAGGAGAACTACTGCGATTGTGCCCCGGTTCTGCTGGGCTAAGCACCTTAGTAGAGAAAGCTAAAACTGACTGTCATGATAAGGCGAGAGACTGGTCGCTGTTCGGCGAGGTTTCGAGTCCCTAAAGACTTATGCCGCTTAGAGCGAGGAGCCGGTCCTGTCCGTCTTAAAGGCGTGTATTGCGCCCCGAATTCGGCCTTCCGAATACCAGGGGCTTCACCGAAATTTAAAATTATAGAATTCTATGGCTAAGTGAGAGTAATAAAGCATTATTAGTCCGGTTGCCTTGTTCGCTGTGCTGAGCACCTCCCTCGAAGGACCCAAAAATGGGAACACGAGTGCTCAGGTTTATCCCGAACACCCCAGCACTCGCGGCATGGGGGCAGAAGCCGAGGACTAGCCATCTCTCAGATTGGATAAACAACCAAACAGAAGGTAATATTTTAAATTCAAACAAGCGTTACATAGCGCATATGAAACAAGTTTTCATCATACAGGATCACACGAGCAAGTTTACTCAAATATTACATCCTTTGAACATTCGTCCGCTACAAGACGGGCATAATTCAGGACACCCTCATAATAAATTTCGGGGGTGCGATGCTCCTTGCCCTGCGGTGGTCCTTCCTTGATCAGCTTCACGATGTCTAGCTTGACCCATTGCACCTTCACGCGGGCGAAGGCCCGGCGTGCACCTTCGATGCAGGCGGACCGCTTGATGACTTCCAGCTGTGGGCAGGCATCCACAAGCCGCCTCACCAGGCCAAAGTAGCTATTCGGAAGGGCGTCGCCATGCCACAGCCGTACTATAAGGCCCTTCATGGCCTGTTCGGCCGCCTTGTGTAGCTCGACCAGCTGCTTCAGCTAGTCGCTCATAGGCACCGGGTGTTCGGTCCCAGTATACTAAGACCAGAATAGCTTCTCCGTTGAGCTTCCCTTCTTGGCCTGGTAAAACTGTGCGGCATCCGACACACTACGGGGTAAATCTGCGAATGCTCTTGGAGAGCTCCGGATTCAGGTAAGTTATAGGTAATTTACTTTCACATGCTTGCTTTGCTTATAGAATGCCTTACCCGCCGCTATTTTCTTCATCGCGTCAATCTCCTAGAGGGCCTTTTGGGCTTCAGCCTTGGCACTCTTTGCGATCTCGAGGGCCGCGGCAAGCTCAGACTCTCGCGTCTTCGAGCCAAGCTCCAACGCCTCGTGCTTCATCACGAGAGCCTGGAGCTCTTGCTGCACCTCGCCCACCCGAGCCTCTTGCCTTTCCCGCTCGGTGCGCTCCTTGGCCGCTTTGTCTTCGGCCTTGGATAGTGCTTGCTTCAGGGTTGCCACCTCAGTCGTGGCCCCTGGCAAATATACGATGATCCTGTCATTTTGCAATCGCGTCTTTTTTATATATACATATCTATAGACAGGGTATTACTTACCCTTGTTCTCCTCGAGCTACCTCTTGGCAAGGCTGAGATCTTTCTTGGACCCCTCGAGGTCCTGCTTCAGTGTGGCGACCTCCGCAGTCAGTGCGGCTGAGGCCAGCAGCGAAGCCTGCATACGCATATTGACATACTTATATTAGACTCCTGCGATATTATTTGATCCTCTGTTCGGCTTTTCTTTGTGAACATCGAACATAGCATCAGGGGCTACTATCTATGCGGTAATATTTATCCTACATTTTTAACATTTACCTCAAAGCCTGTTAGAAGGCTGGCACAGACTTCAGTCAGTCCACTCTTGGCGGACTGAACCTTCTGGACCACCGCACTCATAATAGTGCGGTGCTCCTCGTCGATGGAAGCGCCGCGAAGCGCTCCCAGCAGATTGTCCAGTGCCTCTGGATGGACAGAGGTCACCGGCACAGGCGTCTTGCCCCTCTTAGAAGGAGGCCGCCTCCCCGAGTCCGGAATCGCTGGAGGTTCCAGCGCGGTGTTCGGCTGAGGGCCGAACTCAGGGCCCTCAGGGGCCTTGTCTCCTCGGCTCCCGGAGTCCGGAAGGTCGCCTTGAGGTGCCTCCGGGACTGTCTCCCCTCGACCCAGTGCCTCTTGAGACAATACCTCGGCGTCGTCCGCATGGCAAGGGGAGGTGGCGGTCAGAAGTGGATCGCTATCCATATCCGACGAGCCCAGGGAGCCGTCCGACGATACATCGATACGGGCTCGTGGCGTCCTGCATAATCATATTCGGCGTTAGGGGAAGCAGTGCGACAAAGGAATGCTATGAGTTACTTTGGTATCTGTATACTTACGATTTCCCCAGGGGCTTGGCCCTGGGCAACCACTCATCTTCGCCTTCGGCGGCGGTGGTAGAGTAGTCCAGAAGGAGAGTCCTTCCCTTCTTGGACCCTTCGCCCCCCCGGTTGGGGCGACCTTCCTTTTCTTGTCTCCCCCGACTGGAGGGGGAGTGTCTTCATCTTCCTCCTCATCTTCAGGGGAGGAGTGCGCCGCGGAGTTATCGGACGATAAGTCTGATAAACCCTGGCGTCGGGAACTCTTTCGGGTTCCCTTGGCCTTCTTGTTCTTCTCCGGCACCTTGTAAGGAGCCGGAGTCAGCATCTTCGTCAGGAGAGCGCCTGCAGTGTCTTCGGGCAGAGGGGCCGGACAGTTAATCTACCCCGACGTCTCCACCCAGTCCTGTCAAAGGCATGGAGATCAGACCCCGCACGTGATTAAGCTAGGGGAAATAAATATCCTACGGCACATATTGAACTCACCGAACGCGCTAGGCGCTTTGCGCTTAGCCCGCGGTCCTCGGCGAGAGAAGGAGGGACCTCGGCGCCCTTGAACAACACCTTCCAGACGTCCTTGTGCATTGTATCGAAGAGCTCACTCAGAGTCTGGTGCTGGGCCGGGTCGAACTCCCACAAGTTAAAATACCGTTGTTGACACGGGAGGATCCGGCGAATGAGCATAACCTGGACTATGTTGACAAGCTTGAGCTTCTTGCTTGCCATACTCTGGATACATTTCTGGAGTCCATCCAGCTCCACCGATGAACCCCACGACAAGCCCTTCTCTTTCCAGGAAGTGAGCAGTGTAGGGAATCCGGATCGAAACTCGGGGGCCGTCGCCCATTTGGCGTCGCGTGGCTCGGTGATGTAGAACCACGCCGATTGCCACCCCTTTATGGTCTCCACAAAGGAGCCTTCGAGCCATATAACGTTGGGCATCTTGCCCACCATGGCTCCGCTGCATTCTTCTTGTTGGCCTCCCACCACCTTCGGCTTGATATTGAAGGTCTTTAACCACATGCCGAAGTGGGGCCGGATGTGGAGGAAAGCCTCACACACGACGATGAATGCCGAAATGTTGAGGACGAAGTTCGGGGCCAGATCATGAAAGTCCAGCCCGTAGTAGAACATGAGACCACAGACGAATGGATGGAGGGGAAACCCCAGTCCGTGGAGGAAGTGGTGGAGGAAAACTACCCTCTCGTGAGGTTCTGGGGTAGGGACGATCTGCCCCGTAGCGGGCAGCCGATGCGCGATATTCGCGGCTAAGTATCCGGCTCCGCGCAGCTTCTCGATATGTCCCTCTGTAACGGAGGAAGCCATCCATTTGCCTCCCGCTCCGGACATGTTTGGAGAAGGTTGAGGGAAAGGATGTGGACTTGGGTGTTGGAGCTCGAGTGCGCAAGAATGGATGAGCAAGGAGGAAGAAGGCGTGGATGAAAAGGTGAATCCTTGTCACTTTATATGGGCGGCCGAAACTATGCGTCCCCACTAGCCTGGTAAAACTCGCTTACCCCCCAAGCGCTGTAATCGATGGCGCGGTTGGGTTACCCACGCCCGTATTGATGAGAATCCCGTAATAAGGGGAGAACGATCTCTGCTTTGACAAGACGTGTCAAAAAACTGCCTCGCGTTATGTGCGGAGCTAGTTAAAGGAAATGGTTCGAATAATCACCGGGCCATGGCCTAACGTCATATTGCCAAGGAAAGTCAGCAGATTAGATTTGTGGAAATATTATTCTCTCTACGGTGGTATGTGGAACTTATTTTGCAGGGTCGGACGCTATCCTTGCATTCAAATTCTTCCGGGGTGTATTCGGAGGAGGAATCCGCCTTGCAATGCCGAAGACAATACTGCGCGCCGGACTCATTGTCATTGAAGCCTGGTTCAGGGGCTACTGTGGGAATCCTGGATTAGGGGGTCTCCGGACAGCCGGACTATATCCTTTGGCCGGACTATTAGACTATGAAGATACAACATTGAAGACTTCGTCTCGTGTCCGGATGGGACTCTACTTGGCGTGGAAGGCAAGCTAGGCAATACGGATATGTATATCTCCTCCTTTGTAACCGACCTTGTGTAACCCTAGCCCTCTCCGGTGTCTATATAAATCGGAGGGTTTTAGTCGGTAGGACAACATACAATCATACCATCGGCTAGCTTCTAGCGTTTAGCCTCTCTGATCTCATGGTAGATCTACTCTTGTACTACCCATATCATCAATATTAATCAAGCAGGACGTAGGGTTTTACCTCCATCAAGAGGGCCCGAACCTGGGTAAAACTTCGTGCCCCCTGCCTCCTGTTACCATCCGCCTAGACGCACAGTTCGGGACCCCCTACCCGTGATCCGCCGGTTTTGACACCGACAGGCGCCCAATCGGATTCGCTAGGAACGGGCGCAGGTGGTTCGGAGTCTGTGGCCGGAGAAGGGTCCGACAGTCTGACAACACGGCTCTCGCGCAGGGTAAGGTTGATGTTCGGCTCGATCACCACTGAGGGTAAGGCCTCCGTGGTGGGGTCCATCCACCCGTCCATGGACGGCGCAACTGGCTCCGAATTGAGGGTCAGAGCGGGTGCCAGTGCGATCTCCTGAACACTGTCTGATGGTAGAGCTAAATCGTACTCATCGTGACCGCGTGAAGCACAATGCAGAGGCTCGAATCCGTCGAAGATCAAGTCTCCGCGGATATCGGCCGTGTAGTTTTGTAACACCCTTGATGCGGCTATATCTGCTACGTGTCGAAGCACGACTTAGAGGCATAACCACATTGAAAGCAATGTCGCAAGTAAGGTAATCTTCACAACAACCCATGTAATATATAAAAGGGGAAAGGATACATAGTTGGCTTACACTCGCCACGTCACACAAATACATGAATAACATTACAATCATCCAATACACTCATGGTCCGACTACGGTACCAAAATAAAGATCAACCCCCACATGCGACAAAGTCCCCGATCGCCCCAACTGGGCACCACTACTGATCATCTGGGAAAGACACATAGTAACGATGAGAGTCTTCATCGAACTCCCACTTGAGCTCAAGCGCATCGTCTGTAATGGTATCATCGGTCCCTGCATCTGGTTTGGAAGTAATCTGTGAGTCACGGGGACTCATCAATCTCACACCCTCGCGATCAAGACTATTTAAGCTTATAGGTAAGGCAAGGTAATATGTGGAGCTGCAGCAAGCGACTAGCATATATGGTGGCTAACCTGTTCGCAAAAGAGAGCGAGAAGAGAAGGCAAAGCACGAACGAAGAACTATGATCAAGAAGTGATCCTAGAACAACCTACGCTGTCGTGGAATTATCACGACAGATGTCCTTAGTGTCAGGACTTAGTCGCGAGGCCAATGCATCTATGTGGTAGCTTGAGAGGGGTTGAGCGGGACGAGAGACACGATATTTTACCCAGGTTCGGCCCCTCATGGTGGAGGTAAAAGCCTACATCCTGCTTCATTGATATTGATGATGATGATCATGGTTACAAGAGTGATCTCTCTCGAGAGCTATTGTCTAAACCTAACTTGTCCAACTTGTGGAACTTGTCAATCTTGTCCCCCTTTGGGGAGCCCTGCCCCTCCTTATATATGTTGGAGGGGCGGGTTATATGTAGAGTCCTATTAGGATTAGGACTAGTCTATCTCCAATACAAACCGGATACAAGTCCAGGTCTTAAATCCTTGTAAGATAATATTCCTCCCGCCTTCCTCTTAAACCGGCCCACCATTAGACGTGAACCGTCCTTCTGGGTCTTGGGCCTTGTCATCTGTCTATCCCACACACCGGATTACCAGTGAGTCATAATGACCAGGTGGGTTGCTTGTAAATCGCCAGGTCAGGGCGGGTCGCTGGTGACTCGCCAAGTGTCAGCGGGGTCTTCAGATAAACCGCCAAGTCCTGGCCGGGTTAACTTCCGGCCGGTTTACACCGCGGGGTATATCCCCGACATTAGCCCCCAAGTTTAGCTTGGATTTATTCATGGTAAACTTATACTGCAAAATAAACACAAGAACAAATTTGACAGGTTATGCTCCGGGTTAAGAATTTTTATAAACCGGTGCCTGATCATCCTTAAGTCCTTGTTATTTCCTCCTTCTGGGAAATCTGGGTCAACAAACCAGCTTCATAATCAATTTGCCAACATTGGCTTGTCACCGAGAAATATTGTGAAGAATAACTCCTTTGATTCAGCTCCGCCGGTTTAAGAAATATGGGTCTGAAAATACTTATCTGATATTCAGCCGGTTTGAAGATGTAAAACTTGCCGGTTTAATATTACCAAAATGGCCGGTTTATAAATATTGATGGCACCGGGTCATAATTGTTGTCAACACCGGGTTATGTAATTGATCTTCCTGATTTGCTCAAAACTGATAAAATGAAGATATTCCTCCTGTACATGCATAATACCTGTAGCCCCCAAGTCTTAAGAGGAGAACATAGTGATAACTTAAGACTTGCTCCAATAAGTGTTTCAACCTTGAAGAAATCCGGTTTGTTCATCTCAAAACTGAATACTCCATATATGTAGCCCCCAAGTGCCGGGTTGTCATGCTTGCAGCAACCTGGGACTTGTAATTACTTGATGCTCATAAAAACTTCAACCAGTGTAGCCCCCAAGGGCCGGGTCATTATGCAATAATGAGCAAGGACTTTGTAAGTATAATCTTGTAAACTTTGAACAGCAACGTGTGGCCCCCAAGGGCCGGCTTAGTAAGATAATACTGAACCGGGACTTGATATATATACTTTAATGAAAATAACATATTATAATGTAGCTTCCATCGTAGGGCTTGAACCCACGTCCACAAGGTTAAGAGGTTTGTGCTTTACCAACTGAGCAATGGATTCTTCAATATTATGGACGAAAACTTGTGTACCTTGAATTGTTGACAGGAGCAATTGGTAGCCCCCAAGGGCCGGCTCATTATAATATGATGAGTCGGGTCTTCAATAAGACTAGTAAAAATGACTTTGCGTTAGCCCCCAAGTGTCATGGTGCATGCTTGCAGCAACATGAGACTTGCATGTAATCTCAATTTGAATAATGTAGCCCCCAAGTGCCGGGTTGTAAGCCTGCAGCGACTCGGGACTATTCCTTCCATTGTAGAATAAATCATATCCTTTGATAAAAGAGTAGACATTGCGCTATAGCGACTTTTGAAAACCTTAATAATAAAAATCCAGCCATGTTTGCTATTCAAGATAATATAATCCGGTATGAAAACCTTATTCATTCAACATCATAATGAAATTTCAGCCAAGTTTGGCTATCTGAATAATATAACCCAATGATTTATAAGCGCCTGATTCCAATGGCGCAATCCAAATATATACTGGCGACTTGTTGTCCAAAGCCAGGCCGGTTTAACAAACCTGTTTCTGCATACAACAAGTTTAAAGTGTCCTGGCGGTTTACCGCTGGACGGGTCATAATACCCAACATATAACCCGGGTTTATAACGAAGGCTGTACTTAAGAATAATCAAATATGAAATATATCATACCTGTGACATTGAATCACATCGTTGGTTTTACCAACTTTTTGTAGTAAGGGTGATAACCCAAATCTTGAGTACTGATAACTCCTTCCGTATTGTGCCGGTTTATAATAAAACTGTGTCGGGTTGTGATAAACACCGTGTTACTCCATAAGAGGATGTTAACAACAAGGATCAAACCGGGCAAATAGTCTCTGGATTGACGTGAACTGTGTTCCGTCAATTGATTGGTTAAAAAACTTTGTCGGTTTAAAAAACACAATAAAAAGCAAAACCCCCCCCTTCAAAGAAAAGTGTAAATCAAGTGCAATGACAAAACGTTGCAAAAAAAGGTTTATTTGAGCTGATCAGATGGTGTTACCATGGCCGAACACGACCAAGCTCCCGTTAGGTGTAACTATGGTTCTAGTCAGCCAGGTCCCCAAATGAAACCGTGGCATTTATGCTGATCAAGTGGCATGGTCATGGTTCGGGTTCGACCAAGCCCCCAAGTGATTCTGTGGCCTTAGGCCGATCAAAAGGCATGAGTGGTTCAGACGTGACCAAGTCCCCAAGTGATCTGGTGGCTCTCGCCTATCAAGAGGTATGGTATTGGTTCAGACACGACCAATCCTCCAAGTGATATAACACAATGCTTTTAAAAAGAAAACTCAAGGGGTAAACCGGAGGCCGCTTTAGAACAACTCCGTGTAACCAGACATGATGTAAAAGAACAGAGACCCCGCTTTATGAAGCAGAAGCCCCCAAGTGATCTATAATATGTCAGGCCAGTAAGGTGGGATACCCATGTTCGAACCGCGCATCGTGACAGCAGGTCCTCTTTGGCACTTTTTAACTTTTTTGCAAGAGATGAATTCTTCTTGAACCGGGATCTTGAACCGGATATTGAGAGCTTCAAAGCTTTGTGGGAGGCATCTTTCCCTTGAACCGGATTTTAAACCGGAATCTTCATTTTTAGCCAGAAATTTTCCGACGGCCTTTAAACTCGAACTTGCGAGAAGTTAATTCCTTTTTGAACCGGAAATTCTTAAACCAGATTTGAGAGCTTCAGAGCTTTGTCGGAGAACAAATTTCCCTTGTACTGGATTGTAAACCGGAATCCTTTTCTGCTGACCTGAAACTTCTTTATTGAGCCAGGATTTTGTAACTGTCATATACTTTCTAATCCGGAAATCTTCTGACAGCACGATGTGAATCCGGGACCAGGTTATCTTTCCCTCCAACGTATTGGGGTTCTTGACTTCACTGAAAACTGACAACGTTTGCTAAGTCATATCATTGTAGCCCCCAAGTCTCAAGGTGACTCGAGGAGTTGGCTTGAGATTCTCCATATTTGACCGTGATATAAACCGGCATAACTTGTATATCATTGGTGTTGACAGCATGATGTGAATCCATAGAAGGTTGAGGTGACTGCGGAGGGTTATAAATGATCCCGTATGAGCCGTGTCAGCAACTCGACCAATGGTTCCTTCCAACTGGCTCCTTGAAGTTTAATCAAACTGTAGCAGCAGCGACTTGTGTGCATGTCCATTGAACCATCCAGTGCAGACGACGGTTGATGATAATTTGCCTCCAATTTGTGGGAAGAAAGGCGGGTTACCCATGTTCATACTCAAGAAACAGCTCATGCAGACAGGTGCAGCCCGGTATGTTGATGTAGACCAGGCCGCGAGAGATGGACGACCGCAACATCAGAGGCAGCTCGGACAGGTGAGTCAGCCGCGGTATTGTAAGCTGGTGCAGACGACGGTTGATCGGCACCGGTGTCATAAACCGGCTCGGACGGGCGAGTTAATTGCGGGCGCGGTATTGTAAGCTGATGTAAACCGGGCCACAGGGACGGCGACCTTCTCACGTTCATTCATCGGGTGGTAGGACACGGACGAAACGCCAGTGCAGAACGTTGCTAGCGCGTGCTCCGTGCCCATAACATAGCGCCTCATTTGTAATGAATAATTGTCCTGCATAAACAGTATTGCAGACCAAGGCAAAGATAAATTGCTCTTTGATAAAAATAATATGTACTAATAAAATATATTTCATATGGGTATCACCTAATGTGTTTAGGCCGGAAATAACCCGCCATGAAGTTGATGATAACTGTATGAAGCTGAAATTAATCACGGGTGAAATGGCCGCAGTGTGGTAAACCGGTGCGGACGGGTGAGTCGGCCATGATGCTTGTAAACCGGCGCGGACAATGAGTCGGCCGCATGCGTGGACGGATGTAAACCGAACAGCGGGGGCGGCGATTTGCATGTGTATCCGTCGAGCAGCATGGCCCGAAAGAACGCCACTGCAAAACTATGCTGGCACGCACTCCATATCCGCGGTATAACAATACATTTGTCATAAATAATTATCCTGCATAAATAGTATTGCACACCAAGGCAAAGATAAACTTTTTTTTTTGAAAAAAACAACATGTGCTAATAAATCAAACTTGGATGAATATCACTTGATTTTTTATCGGACAGACAGAGACGGAGCAGTGCTGCCACGGCTCTTGGCAGAGGTGACGGCTTAGGCAACGGCGACTTAAACATGGCAAGTCACGGCGAGTCAACGGAGCAGGGGGCGGCTCAAGGGGGCGGAGTTAGCTTGTGGTTGTGGTGACCCGCCTGTGTCGGCAGAGTGAAGCGGCACCAGCCGGGCAGGCGAGTCTGTACTCTATAGCGGACTCTTCCCTTGAGGCCTTCAGAAATGCACAAGATTTGTACTAATGGATATCCACATGAGCCTGTATTGCTATGTGCCCTGGCGGCCTGGCCGTCCCTTGCGCATAAGCTTCTGTCACGTGTCCCGTCGGTTTGGACTTTGGACGAACAAGTGGAGACCCTTCAAGCGCGGTTGCGCTGGCTATGCAGCCTGTATGTGTGCAAACATGAACGCGTCCTCCCCCTGTGCCTGCCAACTTTGGTGGTATTACTACTAGCAATTGATGCGCTAGTATCAGTATTCTTTGTCTTCCATCTAGAGTAGTTTTCCATTAAACCTAGGGACTCGTGACATGCAATGATGCTTTTTTTCTTCATTCCTTTGCCCTAAAAAAGCAACAACAGTGACAACTTGGTGGATTTGACCTGCGCCGGTAGCCTTTCTTTTGCTGCCATGATTTATCCTCGTATCGATTGATTTTGGGTCGTAGGCGTCTTCGGAAGCAGCGGAGCCCGAATCCAAAACTCCATCCACTTCCTTTCCGGGTCGTAGTTGCTTTGACCTTTCCTTCTTTTTCTTTTTTTTGAGCAGACCGAACATGGCTTTGGCAATTGACGGATAGTGAATCAGCCTAATCCTTCCCGTGAGATGAACCTTTTTTAGCAATAATTGGCCTGAGAACCTGTGCCTTTGTAGGTTTTCCTCCCCTTGAATCAAACGGATATTTAGAAAGTGCAAATTCACTTGACTCGATCTTTATGTCAGAGAGTAGTCCTCCATATAATCTGTACGGCTTGGTCCCTCATGTCCAGATAGCAAATCGAGATCAAAGAAGCAGATAATGTTGATGGATGTTGTACGGCTTGGAAGTAGCACTAAAAACAACTCGAGATTTGACGCGCAGGCAAAATAGGTTGCAGGAGAAAGTGACGGTCCCACTTGCCAGGCGTACAGAACGCTCAAACTCTTTTTTCTTTTCTTTTCCTTGTACTCTTGTTGGTCTCGGTGATCTGATTCTTGCGCTGATCGATCTCGGACAGGTCTTCGACTTACAGTAGCGACGACACATCTGATGCAACCCTAATTTTCTCTTGATCTCAAATCTTGTATATATTGCTTTGACTGTTCATCGGATGTCTTCTACGCCGGCTTTTTTTTTCATCCAATCCATCGGGAACTCCTAGATCCCTGAAACTGAGATATATCCCTCCAAGAACTCAACACCACCGTGCGCGAGCCCCACAGTGGGCGCCAACTGTCGTGGAATTATCACGGCAGATGTCCTTAGTGTCAGGACTTAGTCGCGAAGCCAACACATCTATGTGGTAGCTTGAGAGGGGTTGAGCGGGACGAGAGGCACGATGTTTTACCCAGGTTCGGCCCCTCACGGTGGAGGTAAAAGCCTACATCCTGCTTCATTGATATTGATGATGATGATCATGGTTACAAGAGTGCTCTATCTCGAGAGCTATTATCTAAACCTAACTTGTCCAACTTGTGGAACTTGTCAATCTTGTCCCCCTTTGGGGAGCCCTGCCCCTCCTTATATATGTTGGAGGGGCGGGTTATATGTAGAGTCCTATTAGGATTAGGACTAGTCTATCTCCAATAAACACCGGATACAAGTCCAGGTCTTAAATCCTTGTAAGATAATATTCCTCCTGCCTTCCTCTTAAACCGGCCCACCATTAGACGTGAACCGGCCTTCTGGGTCTTGGGCCTTGTCATCTGTTTGTCCCACACGCCGGATTACCAGTGAGTCATAATGACCAGGTGGGTTGCTTGTAAACCGCCAGGTCAGGGCGGGTTGCTGGTGACTCGCCAAGTGTCAGCGGGGTCTTCAGATAAACCGCCAAGTCCTGGCCGGGTTAACTTCCGGCCGGTTTACACCGCTGGGTATATCCCCGACATACGCCAAGCATTACTCCAACACCGTGTTCACTTCCCGGACTCCGCCGAGAAGAGACCATCACGGTTACACACGCGGTTGATTCATTTTAATTAAGTTAAGTTTCATGTTATCTACAACCGGACATTATCAAATTCCCATCTGCCCATAACCGCGGGCATGGCTTTCGAAAGTTCAAATCCCTGCAGGGGAGTCCCAACTTAGCCCATCACAAGCTCTCATGGTCAACGAAGGATATTCCTTCTCCCGAGACATTCCGACCAGGCTCGGCATCCCGGTTTTACAAGACATCCTCGACAATGGTAAAACTAAACCAGCAACACCACCCAGATGTGCCGACAAATCCCGATAGGAGCTGCACATATCTCGTTCTCAGGGCACACCGGATGAGCAAGACGTCGGGTAGGCCAGCCCAGAGTTGCCCCTGGTAGCCCCGGACATCGCTCAGTTGGACCAACACTTAGAGAAGCACTGGCCCGGGGGGGGGGGGTTAAAATAAAGATGACCCTTGAGTCCACGAAACCCAATGGAAAAATGCTAGGTGGCGAATGGTAAAACCAATGTTGGGCATTGCTGCAAGAGTTTTATTCAAGGTGAACTGTCAAGGGGTTCCCATTATAACCCAACCGCGTAATGAACGCAAAATCCGGGAACATAACACCGATATGACGGAAACTAGGGCGGCAAGAGTGGAACAAAACACTAGGCAAAAGGCCGAGCCTTCCACCCTTTACCAAGTATATAGATGCATTAAGATAATCAAGATAATATAGTGATATCCCAACAACAAACAATGTTCCAACAAGGAACGATCTCCAATCTTCACCTCCAACTAGCAACGCTATAAGAGGGGCTGAGCAAAGCGGTAACATAGCCAATCAACGGTTTGCTAGGACATGGTGGGTTAGAGGTTTGACAAGGCAATTTGGGAGGCATGATAAACAAGTGGTAGGTATCATAGCATAGTCATAGCAAAAGAGCGAGCATCTAGCAAGCAAAGATAGAAGTGATTTCGAGGGTATGGTCATCTTGCCTGCAAAGTTGTCAGAGTTGACTTGATCCTCGTAAGCAAACTCAACGGGCTCCTCATTCGAGAACTCGTCTCCCAGCTCTACCCAAACAATAATAACAAGCAAACAGAACACAATCAACCACGTGCAATGCTCAAGCAACATAATGCAAACATGGTATGATATGCGGGATGCGGTATGTGATGTATATGCAAGATTTAACAAGGAATGATTGAACCTGGCCTCAACATGGAAATCCAAGAGTTCCACTGGAAAGTCGAGGTGATTTTGGTTGAAATCAATATAAAGATCACCGGAATCGGATGCACGGTTTGGAAATGGCAAGCAAAACAAATATGGCACCGGTCTGCGATAATCAACAAGTAGCCATCTAAATGCATCAAGATAATTATGCTACAACACTCAAACATGACAAAAAAATACATGGCAGGGATCCATTCATGATGCGTGACAAAAGTTGAACACTGAGCTACGGCTAATTCATCCATTAACATGTTCAAACAAGCGTGGAAAAAATGCAAATGATAACAGGTTTCAGACTTAGTGAAATTAACACAAGTCTGGAATCTATCATCAGGAAGCACACTTTAGAGCATGAAAACTACATGCTACAGGTACTTAACATGGCAAATAAAGGCATGGCATGAAGCTACTCAAAGCACTTAACAAAAGTCCCTTAGTGACCTTAAGCCAAAAGGGATCAGAAAATACAATTGCAAGCATGTGAGCATGGCAAAAACATAAACAGATCTCAGACTTAGTGAAAAACTGGAGCATGCAAATCAGTTAACGAGTAGGCATGTTCACGAGCTCGATGCACTCACTACATAGCATGGCATGACAAACTAAGCATACACCCAACAAGATTACATGACATAGAAGCTAGACATGGCAAGAACAACACCATAGCATGCACGAATCAATATCAAAATCCTCGGCAAAATCGCTAATCATGTCAACAATCTGCCAGGATTCACGATATAACAAAAGTAGAGCTCGATTGACTCAAGCTCGGGTGCTCCATAAATGCAAACAAAGACATGGATGGATAGAGCACCACAATGTTAACAAAACATCCTTAATGATCATCCTCAAAAGAGGCACGGATCACTAGGAAACAACATGAACATATGGCATAACGACAAAATCAGGACAAGGACTTAGAGAAATTCTAAGTCCCTGAAATCAGCATTACCGATTATGCTACTTTGCAAGCTTGTGCTAGTCACCACATGGATCACAAAAATACATGGCAAACACCTCTGTAAAGATGGCATGGCATATAACAAAACACATGTAGAGCTCAAGAGCATATCATGCACACATTAATCATGGCAAATATGACAAAAAGATATTTGACGAAACAGATCTGACAAATTTATCATATAGCCCTCTTCCAACAGCATTTCGGGCATCAAGATGATCTCATATGAAAATGATGCAATGAGATGAAATGATGTACTCGTCGAGGCGAACATTTTGATATGCTAGACACACAAATCAGAGCTACGGCTGCATAGATACGACATGATGAAGATGCCTAAAAATACTGAAAAACTGGGGACTTGGTGAAATTTTTACCCTCCGGATCTAGGGTTTACTGTAGCTGGCAGCGTGCGCGAACCGATGCAACTCCGGTGAGCTCTTGGTCTACTCCGATGAGCTCTATAGGCGAGGGGAAGGCCGGATCCGGTCCCCCTCCATCCGGGTTCGACGGCGGGCGGCGGCGCCGACCACCGTGGGGGTCCCTGGAGGCGGGGGAGACGCGGTGGAGTTCGGCGAGGCCGGCGGCGGTCACTGGAAATGGCGAGCGGTGGTGCGGTGGTCGACGTGGCGGCGCGACGGCGGGGAAGAGGCAAGGAGGCGCGGGCGCGAGGAGGAAGAAGCGGGCGCGGGCGGCGCGCGGCCTCGGCCCGGACGGCGGCGGGGAGGGCCGGCGCTGGGCCTGGCGGGCCCGCGCGGCTGCGGCGAAGTGGGGCTCGCCCATGGGACAGGTGGCAGCCGCTGGTGGAGCGGGCGGATGTGTCCGGCCATCCGGATTTTGTCCGGCGGCGCGTGGAGAGGGAGGGGTCTAGGGTTTGCCCGAGATTTTTGGAAGGGGATCTATTTATAGAGGTAGAGGGAGCTAGGGATGTCCAAATTGAGTGTAGTTTTCGGCCACGCGATCGTGATCGAACGCTCTAGACGATAGAAGGGGTTTAGGTGGGTTTTCGGCCAAATTGGAGGGGTGTTGGGCTACAACACGAACGAGGCCTTCTTGGTCCCTCGGTTAACCGTTGGAGTATCAAACGAAGTCCAAATGGCACGAAACTTGACAGGCGGTCCACCGGTAGTAAACCAAGGCCGCATGAAAAGTCTCGGTCTAATCCGAAAACATTTAACCCCCACACAAGGAAAGAGGCAGAAAGGACCAGCGGAGGAGATTGGAGCGCCGGAATGCAAAACGGACAACGGGGTAAATGCTCGGATGCATGAAACGAACACGTATGCAAATGCAATGCACATGATGACATGATATGATATGCATGACAAAGGCAACAACACACGGAGACAAAAACCCGACAACGAAGAAAAATAAAATAACTTAGGCCGGAAACGGCAAGAGTTGGGATACATATAAGGTAAATTACATCCGGGGTGTTACAACACTCCACCACTACGAAAGGATCTCGTCCCGAGATCTAGGACTGGAAAACGCCGGGTACTCAGAACGGAGGTGATCCTCGCGTTCCCAGGTGGCTTCACGGTCGGAATGGTGTGACCACTTGACTTTGAGGAATTTGATTGACTTATTGCGAGTCTTGCGCTCAGTTTCTTCAAGAATAGCAACGGGGTGCTCACGATAAGAAAGGTCTTCTTGGAGATCAATGTTTTCGAAGTTGATGGTGTGGTCAGGGGTCTTGAAGCACTTGCGGAGCTGAGAGACATGGAACACGTCGTGCACGTTTGCAAAGTTTGAAGGAAGCTCGAGTTGATAGGCGAGATCGCCTCTCTTGCTGACGATCTTGAAAGGACCCACGTATCTAGGGGCAAGTTTCCCTTTGATATCGAAGCGACGAGTACCTTTCATTGGAGAGACGTGGAGGTAAACATGGTCTCCGATCTCGAAAGCCAAATCACGATGTTTACTATCATAGTAGCTTTTCTGGCGCGATTACGCTGCTTTGAGGTTATCACGAATGACTTTGCACATTTCCTCTGCCTCTGTGATCAAGTCATTTCCAAGAAGTTGACGTTCACCGGTCTCTGACCAGTTAAGAGGAGTACGACACTTCCTGCCATAGTGAATTTCAAATGGGGCCTTGCCCGAACTCGCTTGAAAGCCGTTGTTGTAGGAGAACACGACATATGGAAGACAATATTCCCACTTCATACCGAAAGAGATAACGCAAGCCCTGAGCATATCTTCGAAAATCTGATTGACACACCCGACTTGACCTCTAGTTTGAGGATGAAAAGCTGTGCTGAAACGGATGTTGGTGCCCATGGCCTTCTGGAAAGAATCCCAAAACTTGGAGGTAAAGATGCTGCCACGATCTGAAGAGATCAACTGTGGAATGCCGTGCGGAGAGACAATCTGAGAGGTATAAAGCTCCGCCAATTGAGCTGCAGTGATTGACTCTTAGATAGGAAGAAAGTGAGCCACTTTAGTGAGTTTGTCGATGACAACAAATATAGCATCATTGCCACGCTTAGACTTTGGAAATCCAGTCACGAAGTCCATCTCAATGTGGTCAAACTTCCATTCTGGAATGGCAAGAGGTTGGAGGAGACCAGCTGGTCGTTGGTATTATGCCTTCACTCTTCTGCAGACATCACATTCATTCACGAACTGAGTAATCTCGCGCTTCATTCGAGTCCACCAATAAGCCTGCTTGAGGTCCTAGTACATCTTTGTAACGCCCTCGATGCGGCTATATCTCCCACGTGTCGAAGCACGACTTAGAGGCATAACCGCATTGAAAGCAATGTCACAAGGGAGGTAATCTTCACACAACCCATGTAATACATAAGGGAAAGAGATACATAGTTGGCTTACAATCGCCACTTCACACAATTACATGAATAAAGCATTACAACATCCAGATACAAACAAGGTTCGACTACGGAACCAAAATAAAAGAAGACTACCCCAAAAGCTACACAGATCCCCGATCGACCCCAACTGGGCTCCACTACTGATCAACTAGAACGAAACAACACAAAGGACAAGATCTTCATCGAGCTCCTCCTTGAGCTTGGTTGCGTCACCTGCTCAGTAACATCGGCACCTGCAAGCTGGTTTTGGAAGTATCTGTGAGTCACATATCTCGTTCTCCACAAATCCCGATAGGAGCTGCACATATCTCGTTCTCAGGG
>NC_041384.1:577268342-577270681 GCF_002162155.2 Triticum dicoccoides | reverse complement strand
ACCCTTGAGTCTGCAAAACCCAAGGGAAAGAAAAGGCTAGGTGGCGAATGGTAAAACCAATGTTGGGCCTTGCTGGAGGAGTTTTATTCAAGGCAAACTGTCAAGGGGTTCCCATTATAACCTAGCCGCGTAAGGAACGCAAAATCCGGGAACATAACACCGATATGACGGAAACTAGGGCGACAAGAGTGGAACAAAACACCAGGCATAAGGCCGAGCCCTCCACCCTTTACCAAGTATATAGATGCATTAATTAAATACGAGATATTGTGATATCCCAACAAGGAAGAACATCTCCATGTTCCAACAAGGAACAAACTTCAATTTCACCTGCAACTAACAACGCTATAAGAGGGGCTGAGCAAAGTGGTAACATAGCCAAACAACGGTTTGCTAGGACAAGGTGGGTTAGAGGCTTGGTTCAACAATATGGGAGGCATGATAAGCAAGTGGTAGGTATCGCAACATAGGCATAGCAAAAGAGCGAGCAACTAGCAATCAAAGATAGAAGTGATTTCGAGGGTATGATCATCTTGCTTGAAATCCCGCAAGGAAGAAGAACGAGTCCATGAAGAAGACAAACGGATGTAATCGAACGGGTCCTCACAAACGCGACATTACCGGAACAAACCCGAAGAAGCAACACCGAAAAGAAGCACACAACATAGTAAACGAACCACACATGAACATGGTATGATATGCGGGATGCGGCATGCCGTGCATATGCATGATTTGGAAAGGAATGACTGAACCTGGACTCAACTTGGAAATCCAAGAGTTCCACTAGAAAGGTGAGTTGATTTCGGTTGAAATCGATATAAAGATCACCGAAATCGGATGCACGGTTTGGAAATGACAAGCAAAACAAATATGGCACCGGTCTGCAATAAACAACAAGTGGCCAACTAAATGCAACAAGACAATTATGCTACAACACTCAAACATGGCAACAAAATACATGGAAGGGTTCCACTCATGATGCTTGACAAAATATGAACACTGAGCTACGGCTAATTCACTCATTAACAGGTTCAAACAAGCATGGAAAAAGTGCAAATGATAACAGGTTTCAGACTTAGTGAAATTAACACAAGTCTGGAATTTATCATCAGGAAGCACACTTTAGAGCCTGAAAACTACATGCTACAGGAACTTAACATGGCAAAGCAAGGCATGGCATGAAGCTACTCAAAGCACTTAACAAAAGGCCCTTAGTGACCTTGAGCCAAAAGGGATCAGAAAATACAATTGCAAGCATCTGAACATGGCAAAAATAAACAGTTCTCGGACTTAGTGAAAACTTGAGCATGCAAAACAGTTAACGAGTAGGCATGTTTGCGAGCTCGATGCACTCACTACAGAGCATGGCATGACAAACTAAGCATACAACCATCAGGAAGACATGACATAGAAGCTAGACATGACAAGAACAACATCATATCATGCACGGATCAATAGCAACAACCTCGGCAAAATCGCTGATCATGTCAACGATCTGCCAGGAACATTTTATAGCAAAAGTAGGGCTCGATTGACTCAAGATAGGGTGCTCCATAAATTGAAACAAAGAGATGGATGGATAGAGCACCACAATGTTAACAAAACATCCTTACTGATCATCCTCAAAAGAGGCACGGATCACTAGGAAACAACATGAACATATGGCATAACGACAAAAACAGAACAAGGACTTAGAGAAATTCTAAGTCCCTGAAATCAGCAATACCGATTACGCTACTTTGCAAGCTTGTGCTAGTCACCACAAATATCACAAAAGTACATGGAAAGCACCTCTTTAAAGATGGCATGGCATATAACAAAACTCATGTAGAGCTCAGGATCATAGCATGCACACATTAATCATGGCAAAAATGACAAATAGCTATTTGCTGAAACAGATCTGACAAATTCACCATATAGTCCTCTTCCAACAGCATTTCGGGCATCAAGATGATCTCAAATGAAAATGATGCAATGAGACGAAATGATGTACTCGTCGAGGCGAACATTTCGATATGCTACACGCACGAATCGGAGCAACGGGTGATGAGTTATGGCATGATGAATAGAGGCATATGAATCAGGAAATCTCAGGACTTAGTGAAAAATTACCTTCGCAAAAAGTCAACGCGGGGACGAGGCGAAGCGGGATGAGGAGATCCGGATCGAGGGGGACGTGTTTGGTTCGTGGAAGTGGTGGATCTGGTCCACCTTTTCCAGATCCACTGGAGAGAGAACTCCGGTGAGCTTGAAGCGGTCGCCGGCGAGATTCCGGCGAGCAAAGCGGCGACGGCGAGCTTGGCGAGGCTATGCAGCGGCGCGCGGCGAGCGAGGCGGCG
>NC_041384.1:577237976-577267887 GCF_002162155.2 Triticum dicoccoides | reverse complement strand
GGGACGGGCGGCGCGGCGAGGAAATGGCCGGCAAAGGGCGGCGCGTGCCTCGGGCGCGCGACCGAGCGGCGGCGGAGCAGATCGGGCCCGGGCGGGCCTGCCTTGGGCCTGACGGGCCGCGGGAGGCGGGGAGGAGAGAGAAAGGCGGCGGTGGACAGGTGGCCGGCGTGGATTGGTCGGGTACGGCGACGCGGACATGTCCGGCGTGGCGGCGGACGTGTCCGGTGGTGCGAGGAGGTGGGATCTAGGGTTTCGTCCGCGAAAATGGACGGGGAGGGCATATTTATAGGTAGAGGGAGTTAGGAGAGTCCAAATGAGGCGCGGTTTTCGGCCATGCGATCGAGATCGAACGACCGAGATGATGGGAGAGGTTTAGGTGGGTTTTGGGCCAAATTGGAAGGGTGTTGGGCTGCATCACTCATGAGGCCTTTTCGGTCCCTCGGTTAACCGTTGGAGTATCAAACGAAGTCCAAATGGCATGAAACTTGACAGGCGGTCTACCGATAGTAAACCAAGGCCGCATGACAAGTCTCGGTCCAATCCGGAAATGTTTAACGCCCACACACGAAAAGAGGTAGAAATGGACACTGGATGACATAGGAGCGCCGGATTGCAAAACGGACCACGGAGAAAATGCTCGGATGCATGAGACAAACATGTATGTAAATGAAATGCACATGATGACATGATATGCAATGCATGACACGCAAGCAATGACAAGGCAACAACAACGAATAAGCGGAGGACACCTGGCACATCGGTCTCGGGGCATTACAACACTCCACCAGTACGAGAGGATCTCGTCCCGAGATCTAGAATGGCACCGGAGGGAAAACGGAAGAGAAGGAGGAGAGGTAAAGCTAAGTTGCTTCTTTGACAAACGAGTGAAACCAAAGAACCTTGCGAGGTTGAACAAATTCGAAAGAAAGAATACAATGAGTATGAACAAAGTTGAAAACCTCCGTTAGTAAAGAGGAAGAAGAAGAACAACTTTGGACAGCACTCCAGTTGAGAAGGGATGCAAGACTAGATAAGATGAAAAGAACTTGAGCAGAGGGCACAACACTCCGGTTAAAAGGATAAGCATGAAAAGAAACATGATCTTCACAATTTGAGATGACGACTGAAAATAGCAACATCACAATGCCTCCGGGAGAAAGAAATAGAAGATAGATAATTGAAAGAAAAGAATGGAGAAGAAATGCCAATTTCTGCCACAAATGAGCTTGAGAAGGCATCCTTGGAGAAAGGTCAAACGAAGTTGTTGGAAAACCAATAACGAAAAGAATAAGCTTGATATGGTCTTATGGAATACATCTCAAATTATGAGGTGACAAACTGCCACTCACGGGAAAAGGAATTTGATTGATATCAACAAGGAGACGAGAAACTTATCTCACCGGGAGGGTACATGAAAAACTTGGGTCATTATAAGCACCATAAATAGCAAAATCCTTAGGGAAAGCTTTAGGTGAAATATAACCCAAGATAACTCCAACGAAGAGGTTGATGGATTTAAAATACCCCATTCTTAACAACCTGTGAATCATGAAACATGAACTCAAATTATCAAGAGTGGCATAATACCACCTCCAATGATAAGGTAAAAAGAATTGCACTCTGAATTGCAAGATGAAGAATACTTGAGCTCCTTAGAATAGAATCTCGATGAAAACTTCGAGAAGGAATTAAATCCTTTATGAACCATCATGTAGAACATCCATGAAGAACTACGGTAACAAAAGGATGATCAAACGGAAGGAAAAAGAGGTTGAAAACACAAGGTGAATCCTTGTACCGATTTAGATGAATCTCCGTGGTGAAATAGTTGAAAAAGATTGGAACTCCGGGAAAAAGAGAAGATGAACAATTGAAATCAGGAATTTGATGAACCTCCGGAATAAGGAATTAATCATTTGGGTGAATCAAATATAAGAATTATGTTATGCTCCTCCTTCACCAATTAAATTGATGACGAGCAAACGGATTGCATACAACTTATTCTCGTTGAAAAGGATTAGGAGAGATATCGATAACTTGATAAGGTCTTCAACGAAACACTGGTAGGATTGAAAATGAACGAAGTAAAGATAAAGAAACACTGGGAAAAATTAGCAAATGAACGAAGATACATGAGAGGGTTTAGATCCATGAGAACGAAGAGATCATGAACTGATTAGAGGATATTCGAACGATGCACCAGTAAGATTTGGAGAATGAGAGCTGCCAGCTGAAATGAATAATAATGAGATGATGGCCTCCGGAGAATCAAACTGAAAAGACTCCTGAATTTGCACCGGATGGGTGAAAAGAAATCTCACAATCGAAAACAATTATGAGAGGATGGCAACAAGCTTGAACTACGCATCTTTGAGAGAATGGTTAAGATTTTGAGGAAAACTCTTCTTCGGTCATCAAAATCTGAGAATTACGATGAGAAACACCACCAAATTGTTGAGATACTCCGGAATAAAGAAGAATGGAAAAGTTGAACCAACGATGGAAAGAATTTGAAATATCTTGGAGAAATACATATGACTGATGATGAATCATTCTTACGTCAAAATTCGAAAAGAAATTAGAGGATAGCTCCGGGAAAATAAGAAGAGTCAGGTAAGATCCTGGGAAAAGACCTGTGGGTTAGGGCCCACTCAAAAGAAACACCGTAGAACGATTCAAAAGAGAGAAAGCACCATTTGAATTAAATGACTTGAATGAGGGAACATCCTCGAAAGAGCTTGAACGAATGCAGAGTGGAAACATGAATATTCTGAGATATCTTTAGCACTCCGGAACAAATGAATAGCGAGAGGTGAGTGATTAAGAATTGCACCGGCATGAAAAAGCATTGAAACGCGGAAAGGATATGATCAACAAAGCTTGACTTGACACCACCGGAGATGAAAAGAATGAAGAATGACGAACTTGAAGCTCCGTTAGAATCTTCATGAGAATCATCGGATAAGAACATTGAAGGAAAAGGAATGGAGAGACTTCACAAGAATAAAATGGATACTTGATTAAGAAATCCGAATCCTTGAAGAAAAAGGGAGGGTGGGCGGGAAAACAAAGGCAACTTGGAGACGAATGAAACAAACACCATTGAGAAGAACTGATACTTGATCTTGCGGATGTTGAAGTGATCGGATCCACTTGAAGAGAAACACACCGGTTGAACGATTGACATGAAAATCTCGATTACCATGAAGGATTGGTATGCCCATCGGAGTATGAGAACACCATTTGGGGAAGGTATGGAATCAACACTTGTCATTGAAGCAACTCGAATACCACAACTCAAAAACAAAAACAACGGATTGGCTTGCAAAAGAACCCAGAACAAACATATGATAGAGATTTCGTCCGAAGTTTTCGTGGTGGGGCCTACACGGGCTTGATAGTACATCACCATCATGTACAAGGCAGTGCACATGACATACGAAGCGTCCCCGAGTCGGCATAGCCAAGGACTCTTTAAGACACAACGAGACCACTGTAAAACCAACCGTGGATAGGCGGACCACTAGACGTCGAACCCCAATTTCATATCATACATCTATCGGAAAGATATCCTAAGAGCTACTTGAATTCCCACTTATAAACTCCCGAAACTTTCCGGTTATGCAATCAGGTGTTGGGTATATAGGGGAAGCATAATATCTCACTCAAAACTAGCAAATCCTACATCCAGCTGTATCCATCCTTCAACACATAACCAAGAAACCTTTGGAAATTGTTTACCTCAACCTTCGAAAAGCATCTGTTATACGAGTTATGGCAATACTCCCGAACTCCCACCCCAGTACTGGGTGGCGTCGAGGTTATCTCACCAACAACTGCATAAAAGAGATTTTCGATGTCGGCGAAACTAAACTCAGGTATTCCAGAACTGCAACGATAAAATTGTGACGACAACACCTCGGAGCTCAACTCCCCGGGACACAGCCACAACCCCTAAATGTCAGGAGGCACCAAGAACAATGTTCTCGTCACAAAACCATCGGAACGATTCCAAGATACCCAAGTGATCCTAAATTTTTTTTAGTGAAATTTGAGAAGAGAAGAGTCAAAACTCTACGTCAGGATGCCTTACCAGAGCGACGAAGGGACTAAGGAGTAAAAAGAAGTCCTAACTCTCCGATATATATAATTCCTAAATGACTCAAAACATTTCTAGACTCAATAACGCCAGCGATTCGATCAAGCAGGGGGCTCCTAAGGCCGGGGAAGGCTCTGATACCAACTTGTAATGCCCTCGATGCGGCTATATCTCCCACGTGTCGAAGCATGACTTAAAGGCATAACCGCATTGAAAGCAATGTCGCAAGGGAGGTAATCTTCACACAACCCATGTAATACATAAGGGAAAGAGGTACATAGTTGGCTTACAATCGCCACTTCACACAATTACATGAATAAAGCATTACAACATCCAGATACAAACAAGGTTCGACTACGGAACCAAAATAAAAGAAGACTACCCCAAAAGCTACACAGATCCCCGATCGACCCCAACTGGGCTCCACTACTGATCAACTAGAACGAAACAACACAAAGGACATGATCTTCATCGAGCTCCTCCTTGAGCTTGGTTGCTTCACCTGCTCGGTAACATCGGCACCTGCAAGCTGGTTTTGGAAGTATCTGTGAGTCACGGGGACTCAGCAATCTCACACCCTCGCGATCAAGACTATTTAAGCTTATAGGTAAGGCAAAAAGGGTATGATGTGGAGCTGCAGCAAGCGACTAGCATTTATGGTGGCTAACATATTCGCAAAAATAGAGCGAGAAGAGAAGGCAAAAGCACGGTCGAGAAACTATGATCAAGAAGTGATCCTAGAACAACCTACGTCAAGCATAACTCCAACACCGTGTTCACTTCCCGGACTCCGCCGAGAAGAGAACATCACGGTTACACACGCGGTTGATGTATTTTAATTAAGATCGACTTCAGGTTTTCTACAACCGGACATTAACAAATTCCCATCTGCCCATAACCGCGGGCATGGATTTCGAAAGTTCAAATCCCTGCAGGGGTGTCCCAAGTTAGCCCATCACAAGCTCTCATGGTCAACGAAGGATATTCCTTCTAGCGGGAAGACCTGATCAGGCTCGGAATCCCGTTTACAAGACATTTCGACAATGGTAAAACAAGACCAGCAAAGCCACCCAGATGTGCTGACAAATCCCGATAGGAGCTGCACATATCTCATTCTCAGGGCACACCGGATGAGCAAGACATCGGGTAAGCCAGCCCAGAGTTGCCCCTGGTAGCCTCGGACGTCGCTTAGTTGGACCAACACTTAGAGAAGCACTGCCCCGGGGGGTTAAAATAAAGATGACCCTTGAGTCTGCAGAACCCAAGGGAAAGAAAAGGCTAGGTGGCGAATGGTAAAACCAATGTTGGGCCTTGCTGGAGGAGTTTTATTCAAGGCAAACTATCAAGGGGTTCCCATTATAACCCAACCGCGTAAGGAACGCAAAATCCGGGAACATAACACCGATATGACAGAAACTAGGGCGGCAAGAGTGGAACAAAACACCAGGCATAAGGCCGAGCCTTCCACCCTTTACCAAGTATATAGATGCATTAATTAAATAAGATATATTGTGATATCCCAACAAGCAAACATGTTCCAACAAGGAACAACATCTCCATGTTCCAACAAGGAACAAACTTCAATCTTCACCTGCAACTAACAATGCTATAAGAGGGGCTGAGCAAAGCGGTAACATAGCCAAAGAACGGTTTGCTAGGACAAGGTGGGTTAGAGGCTTGGTTCAACAATATGGGAGGCATGATAAGCAAGTGGTAGGTATCGCAGCATAGGCATAGCAATAGAGCGAGCAACTAGCAAGTAAAGATAGAAGTGATTTCGAGGGTATGATCATCTTGCCTGAAATCCCGCAAGGAAGAAGAACGAGTCCATGAAGAAGACAAATGGACATAGTCGAACGGGTCCTCACAAACGCGACGTTACCGGAACCAACCCGAATAAGCAACACCGGAAACAAGCACACAACATAGTAAACAAACCACACATGAACATGGTATGATATGCGGGATGCGGCATGCGGTGCATATGCATGATTTGGAAAGGAATGATTGAACCTGGCCTCAACATGGAAATCCAAGAGTGCCACTAGAAAGGTGAGTTGATTTCGGTTTAAATCGATATAAAGATCACCGGAATCGGATGCACAGTTTGGAAATGACAAGCAAAACAAATATCGCACCAGTCTGCGATAAACAGCAAGTGGCCAACTAAATGCAACAAGACAATTATGCTACAACACCCAAACATGGCAACAAAATACATGTAAGGGATCCACCCATGATGCTTGACAAAAGATGAACACTGAGCTATGGCTAATTAACTCATTAACAGGTTCAAACAAGCATGGCAAAAGTGCAAATGGTAACAGGTTTCAGACTTTGTGAAATTAACACAAGTCTGGAATTTATCATCAGGAAGCACACTTTAGAGCATGAAAACTACATGCTACAGGAACTTAACATGGCAAATCAAGGCATGGCATGAAGCTACTCAAAGCTCTTAACAAAAGGCCCTTAGTGACCTTGAGCCAAAAGGGATCAGAAAATACAATTGCAAGCATGTGAACATGGCAAAAACATAAACAGTTCTCAGACTTGGTGAAAACTGGAGCATGCAAATCAGTTAACGAGTAGGCATTTTTGCGAGCTTGATGCACTCACTACAGAGCATGGCATGACAAACTAAGAATACACCCATCAAGAAGACATGGCATAGAAGCTAGAAATGGCAAGAACAACATCATAGCATGCACGGATCAATAGCAACAACCTCGGCAAAATCGCTAATCATGTCAACGATCTGCCAGGAACATTTTACAGCAAAAGTAGAGCTCGATTGACTCAAGCTAGGTTGCTCCACAAATGCAAACAAAGATATGGATGGATAGAGCACCACAATATTAATAAAACATCCTTACTGATCATCCTCAAAAGAGGCACGGGTCACTAGGAAACAACATGAACATATGGCATAACGATGAAAACAGAACAAGGACTTAGAGAAATTCTAAGTCCCTGAAATCAGCAATACCAATTACGCTACTTTGCAAGCTTGTGCTAGTCACCACAAATATCACAAAAGTACATGGAAAGCACCTCTGTAAAGATGGCATGGCATATAACAAAACTCATGTAGAGCTCAGGATCATAGCATGCACACATTAATCATGGCAAAAATGACAAATAGCTATTTGCTGAAACAGATCTGACAAATTCACCACATAGCCCTCTTCCAACAGCATTTCGGGCATCAAGATGATCTCGAATGAAAATGATCCAATGAGATGAAATGATGTACTCGTCGAGACGAACATTCCGATATGCTACACGCATGAATCGGAGCAACGAATGAAGAGTTATGGCATGATGAATAGAGGCATATGAATAAGGAAATCTCAGGACTTAGTGAAATATTACCTTCGCGAAAAGTCAACGCGGGGACGAGGCGAAGCGGGATGAGGAGATCCGGATCGAGGGGGACGTGTTTGGTTCATGGAAGTGGTGGATCTAGTCCACCTTTTCCAGATCCACCAGAGAGAGAACTCCGGCGAGCTTGAAGCGGTCGCCAGCGAGATTCCGGCGAGGAGGCCGGCGAGCAAAGCGGCAGCGGCGAGCTTGGCGAAGCTATGCGGCGGCGCGCTGTGAACGAGGCGGCGGCGCGAGGCGAGCAGAGTGGGCGCGCGGCGGCCGGCGAGCTTAGGCGCATGGCGGGCGGCGAGGCGCAGCTCCAGGCGGCGGGGACGAGCGGCGCGGCGAGGAAACGGCCGGTGGCGGGGCGGCGCGTGCCTCGGGCGCGCGACCGAGCGGCGGCGGAGCAGATTGGGCCCGGGCAGGCCTGCCCTGGGCCCGGCGGGCCGCGGGAGGCGGGGAGGAGAGAGAAAGGTGGCGGTGGATAGGTGGCCGGCGCGGATTGGTCGGGTACGGCGGCGCGGACATGTCCAGCGCGGCGGCGGACGTGTCCGTCGGTGCGAGGAGGTGGGATCTAGGGTTTCGTTTGCGAAAATGGACGGGGAGGGCATATTTATAGGTAGAGGGAGCTAGGAGGGTCCAAATGAGGTGCGGTTTTCGGCCACGCGATCATGATCGAACGACCGAGATGATGGGAGAGGTTTAGGTGGGTTTTGAGCCAAATTGGAAGGGTGTTGGGCTGCAGTACTCATGAGGCCTTTTCGGTCCCTCGGTTAACCATTGGAGTATCAAACGAAGTCCAAATGGCACGAAACTTGACAGGCGGTCTACCAGTAGTAAACCAAGGCCTCATGACAAGTCTCGGTCCAATCCGGAAATGTTTAACGCCCACACACGAAAAGATATAGAAAGGGACACCGGATGACATAGGAGCGCCGAATTGCAAAACGGACAACGGGGAAAATGCTCGGATGCATGAGACGAACATGTATGCAAATGAAATGCACATGATGACATGATATGCAATGCATGACACGCAAGCAATGACAAGGCAACAACAGCGAATAAGCAGAGGACACCTGGCACATCGGTGTTGGGGCGTTACAATCTTCGTGCTTCCAGGGTGGATGGAGAGGAGTGAATTGCGAGCCTCATTCATAATTACTTTACGAAGGTCACCTTTAGGCACAACAATGCGATCCTCGAAGAAGAGAGTATCCTTGTCATCAAGGCGACAGCACTTGTACTTGGATTGACTCTTGGCAATCCCAATCTTCACCTTCTTCACCATAGCATCAAGAAGTTGAGCCTCGCGAATTTGATCTTCCAAAGTTGGAGAGACTTGAAGGTTGGCGAGGAAACCTTGAGGAACAACTTGCAGATGGAGTTTGCGGAAAGCTTCACAAAGCTCGAGTTGGTAAGGCTTGAGAATCAAACTATTGCAGTAAGCCTTCCTGCTCAATGCGTCAGCAATTACATTAGCCTTGCCTGGAGTATATTCGATACTCGGATTATATTCTTGAATCATTTTGACCCAACGAGTCTGTCTGAGGTTGAGATTAGGCTGAGTGAAGATGTACTTGAGACTCTTGTGGTCAGTGAAGATGTCCACTTTTCTTCCCAATAAGAGATGTCTCCAAGTCAAAAGAGCATGCACAACTTCCGCCAACTCAAGGTCATGGGTGGGGTAGTTCTTCTCGTTGGGCTTCAACTGGCGAGAAGTATAAGCCAGAACTTTCTTCTCTTGCATCAACACTGCACCAAGACCTTGAAGAGAGGCATCCCAGAAGACCTCGAACGGTTTGGATTCATCAGGAGGAGTCAGAACTGGAGCAGTGACTAATTTCTCTTTCAGGGTGTTGAAAGCGATGTCACATTCCGGAGACCAAACGTACTTCACGTGCTTCTGGAGAAGGTTGGAAAGCGGCTTCGCGATCTTTGAGAAGTTCTCAACGAACCTTTGACAATAGCTTGCGAGACCAAGGAAGCTGCGGAGTTGCTTCACATTTTGAGGTGGTTCCCAATTCACAATTGCAGACACCTTCTCAGGATTCACCGCTATTCCCTTGACAAAGATGATATGCCCAAGATAGAGAACCTCATCGAGCCAAAACTCGCACTTTGAAAACTTGGCGTAGAACTGATGTTCTCTGAGATTATCGAGCACCAAACGCAAGTGCTTGGCATGATCTTCCTTGTTCTTGGAAAAGACCAAAATGTCATCGAGGTAGACCAAGATGAAGTCATTTGTATAGGGGTTGAAGATGAAGTTCATCATGTGAGAGAACGTCGGTGGAGCGTTGACGAGGCCAAAAGACATGACAGTGTATTCATATGAACCATAGCTTGTTCTGAATGCCGTCTTGGGGATATCTTGCTCATGAATTCGGATCTGGTGATAGCCCATACGGAGATCAAGCTTGGATAATACTTGAGCACCTTTGAGTTGTTTGAACAGATCGTTGATGTTGGGAAGTGGGTACTTGTTCTTTATAGTCTTCTTGTTCAATGGACGATAGTCAACACAAAGTTGGTCCATTCCATCCTTCTTCTTCACAAAAAGAACTCCACAACCCCATGGAGAAGAACTAGGTCGGATGAGACCCATACGCTCTTGAATATCGAGTTGCTTCTTCAGCTCCTTCAACTCCTTAGGTCCAAGCTTGTAAGGACGTTTGCAAATAGGTTCCGTACCAGGCTCAAGATCGATGACAAATTCAACTTGCCGGTGCGGAGGCATTCCTGGAAGCTCTTCTGGAAAGACATCTTGATATTCACAAACGACTGGAATTTGAGAGATGGCATCCAGTTCACCCTTCTCATTGAGAGAAAACAGACAAATGGTATCGTCATTAGCGGCAAAGACAATTACATCCTCAGACGAATGAGTCAATTGAATCTGCCTGGAAGCACAATCAAGCTAAGCCTTGTGCTTAGAAAGCCAATCCATTCCAAGAATAAGATCAAAATCCGAGTTACCAAGGACCATTGGAGAAGAAAGAAACTTGTAGTCACCCAACGTGATAGTAACATCCGGAGCCATCATTTTGGTGTTCATGAACAAACCCGAAGAAGAAATTGCTATCGGCTTAGGCAAATCAACAGTATGCACATCATGCATGGATGCAATAGGCTTCGATAAAAATGGCAAAGATGCACCAGTATCAAAAAGAACTCTTGCGGGAATGTCATTAACATGAAGGTTACCCATAATCACATCTGGCGAGTCCTCTGCCTGAGCTGCGTTCAACAAGTCGACCTTAGCAGACTTGGGGTTATGCTTGACCACAGCTGTACTTGCAGATCTGACAGGAGGAGGAGGAGGGAGACACCTCTGATTGAAGCATTTGTTGGCATAGTGACCCTTCTGTTGGCACTTGTTGCATGTGACCTCCGAGAGTGGACGGTGATACGGAGCACTTGATCTTGGAGCTTGAGACGAAGTCTTGTTCTGAAAGCCAAGGTTGGGTGGGTGGGAAGATCCACTGCCACCTTTGCTCTTCTGCTGATAAGGCTAACGGAACGGAGGAGGAGGAAGCCAATACTTCTGCTGCTTAGCCACTTGAGTTGAGGAAGAAGGAGTTGCATCTCTGACTCGCTTCTTGGAAGCATTGCACTTCAGTTGAGCAGTCTCTTGCTTCATTGCCATGTTGTAAAACTCATCGTACCTCTTGGGCTCAATGAGGACAAGAGCTAGCTGGATTTCTTCTCTGAGACCACCCCTGAACTGGTATATCATGCTCTTCTCGTCAGGGACGTCTTGCTTAGCAAAACAGGCGAGCTTCTGAAACATCTTGTTGTACTCGTAAACAGACATAGAGCCTTGCTTCAGGTTGCAGAATTCCTCACGCTTGCTTTCAACCATGCTCTGAGAAATATGATGAGCTTTGAAGTCTTGACGGAATTCATCCCAGGTAATCACACGGCCTCCTCTGGAATCTTTGTACTGCTGAAACCATTCTGCAGCTTGGTCTTTGAGTTGGAAGGAGGCGAACTTGACAAAGTCCTTAGGCCTGACGTTACTGCACTCGAAATGCTTGCATATGTCCATGAGCCAATCATCAGCATCTGTTGCCTCAACACAATTGCTGAAGGTCTTTGGCTGGTTAGCAAGGAACTGGTTGAGTGTAGCAAAGTGGTTCTGATTGTTGCCATGACCCTGGTTCCCTTGGTTGCTCTCTTGAAGAAGTTGCATGATCAGCTGCGTGTTTGCATTGGTAGCGGCCATCATAGCTTGCCATGCCTCCGGAGGTGGAGGTGGTGGTGGCGGATCATGATTCGGAGTCGTGCGCGTTGGAGGAGCTATCCTGAAGAGGTTAACATCCATTAGCACATTGACAGACAAATATTGAAGCTGAATCAAACGGGTTGAAATTGCAACATAAAGTCTTCACATCCGAACAAAATGAACGAATGCATTCCAATTGAAATGGACACATATCCATAAATTGAGAAACCACTTAGAATTTAGGTAGAAGAAAACAACAAGGTACAGACAAGAGCAAATACTTGGTGAGGATTACCCAATCCCAAACCAAATATCTGCGGAAGAAGAACTAGAGCTACAAGAATTCCCACCTATGAAACTCCCGAACCTTTCCGGTTATGCAATCAGGTGTTGGGGATACAGGGGAAGCATAATATCTCACCCAAATCTAGCAAATCCTATATCCAGCTGTATCCATCCTTCTACACATAACCGAGAAAAACTTCGGAAATCATCTACCTCAACCTTCGGAAAGCATCCGTTATAGAGTTATGGCAATACTCCCGAACTCCCGCCCTAGTACTGGGTGGCGTCGAGGTTATCTCACCAACAACTGCATAAAAGAGATTTTCGATGTCGGTGAAACTCAGGTATTCCAGAATCTCAACGATAAAATTGTGATGACAACACCTTGGAGCTCAACTCCCCGGGACACTGCCACAACCCGTAAATGCCAGGAGGCACCAAGAACAATGTTCTCGTCACAAATCGATCAGAACGATTCCAAGATACCCGCGTGATCCTAAAAAAATTTAGTGAAAATTGGAGAAGAGAAGAGTCAAAACACTACGTCAGGATGCCTCACCAGAGCGATGAAGGGACTGGGAATTAAAAGAATTCCTAACTCTCCGATATATATAATCCTAAATGACTCAAAACATTTTTCTAGACTCAACAACGCCAACGATTCGATAAAGCAGGGGGCTCCTAAGGTCGGGGAAGGCTCTGATACCAACTTGTCACACCCTCGATGCGGCTATATCTGCTACGTGTTGAAGCACGACTTAGAGGTATAACCGCATTGAAAGCAATGTCGCAAGTAAGGTAATCTTCACAACAACCCATGTAATATATAAAAGGGGAAAGGATACATAGTTGGCTTACACTCGCCACGTCACACAAATACATGAATAACATTACAATCATCCAATACACCCATGGTCCGACTATGGTACCAAAATAAAGATCAACCCCCACATGTGACAAAGTCCCCGATCGCCCCAACTGGGCACCACTACTGATCATCTGGGAAAGACACATTGTAACGACGAGAGTCTTCATCGAACTCCCACTTGAGCTCAAGCACATCATCTGGAATGGTATCATCGGTCCCTGCATCTGGTTTGGAAGTAATCTGTGAGTCACGGGGACTCAGCAATCTCACACCCTCGCGATCAAGACTATTTAAGCTTATAGGTAAGGCAAGGTAATATGTGGAGCTGCAGCAAGTGACTAGCATATATGGTGGCTAACTTTTTCGCAAAAGAGAGCGAGAAGAGAAGGCAAAGCACGAACGAAGAACTATGATCAAGAAGTGATCCTAGAACAACCTATGCCAAGCATTACTCCAACACCGTGTTCACTTCCCGGACTCCGTCGAGAAGAGACCATCACGGTTACACACACGGTTGATTCATTTTAATTAAGTTAAGTTTCATGTTATCTACAACCGGACATTAACAAATTCCCATCTGCCCATAACCGCGGGCACGGCTTTCAAAAGTTCAAATCCCTGCAGGGGAGTCCCAACTTAGCCCATCACAAGCTCTCATGGTCAACGAAGGATATTCCTTCTCCCGAGACATTCCGATCAGGCTCGGCATCCCGGTTTTTCAAGACATCCTCGACAATGGTAAAACTAAACCAGCAACACCACCCAGATGTGCCGACAAATCCCGATAGGAGCTGCACATATCTCGTTCTCAGGGCACACCGGATGAGCAAGACGTCGGGTAGGCCAGCCCAGAGTTGCCCCTGGTAGCCCCGGACATCGCTCAGTTGGACCAACACTTAGAGAAGCACTGGCCCGGGGGGGGGGGGGTTAAAATAAAGATGACCCTTGAGTCCACGAAATCCAAGGGAAAAAGGCTGTCTTGAAAACCAATGTTGGGCATTGCTGGAAGAGTTTTATTCAAGGCGAACTGTCAAGGGGTTCCCATTATAACCCAACCGCGTAAGGAACACAAAATCCGGGAATATAACACCGATATGACGGAAACTAGGCGGCAAGAGTGGAACAAAACACTAGGCAAAAGGCCGAGCCTTCCACCCTTTGCCAAGTATATAGATGCATTAAGATAATCAAGATAATATAGTGATATCCCAACAACAAACAATGTTCCAACAAGGACCGATCTCCAATCTTCACCTGCAACTAGCAACGCTATAAGAGGGGCTGAGCAAAGCGGTAACATAGCCAATCAATAGTTTGCTAGGACATGGTGGGTTAGAGGTTTGACAAGGCAATTTGGGAGGCATGATAAGCAATTGGTAGATATTGTAGCATAGGCATAGCAAAAGAGCGAGCATCTAGCAAGCAAAGATAGAAGTGATTTCGAGGGTATGGTCATCTTGCCTGCAAAGTTGTCAAAGTTGACTTGATCCTTGTAAGCGAACTCAACGGGCTCCTCGTTCGCGAACTCGTCTCCCGGCTCTACCCAAGCAAGAACAACAAGCAAACGGAACACAATCAACCATGTGCAATGCTCAAGCAACATGATGCAAACATGGTATGATATGCGGGATGCGGTATGTGATGTATATGCAAGATTTGACAAGGAATGATTGAACCTGGACTCAACTTGGAAATCCAAGAGTGCCACTGGAAAGGTGAGGTGATTTCGGTTGAAATCGATATAAAGATCACCGGAATCGGACGCACGGTTTGGAAATGGCAAGCAAAACAAATATGGCACTGGTTGTGGTGACCCGCCTGTGTCGGCAGAGTGAAGCGGCACCAGCCGGGCAGGCGAGTCTGTACTCTGTAGCGGACTCTTCCCTTGAGGCCTTCAGAAATGCAGAAGATTTCTACTAATGAATATCCACATGAGCCTGTACTGCTATGTGCCCTAGCGGCCTAGCCGTCCCTTGCGCATAAGCTTTTGTCACGTGTCCCATCGGTTTGGACTTTGGACGAACGAGTGTAGACCCTTCAAGCGCGGTTGCGCTGGCTATGCAGCCTGTATGTGTGCAAACGTGAACGCGTCCTCCCCCTGTGCCTGCCAACTTTGGTGGTATTACTACTAGCAATTGATGCGCTAGTATCAGTATTCTTTGTCTTCCATCCAGAGTAGTTTTCCATTAAACCTAGGGACTCGTGACATGCAATGATGCTTGTTTCTTTATTCCTTTGCCCTAAAAAAGCAACAGCAGTGACAACTTGGTGGATTTGACCTGCGCCACTAGCCTTTCTTTTGCTGCCATGATTTATCCTCGTATCGATTGATTTCGGGTCGTAGGCGTCTTCGGAAGCAGCAGAGCCCGAATCCAAAACTCCATCCACTTCCTTTCCGGGTCGTAGTTGCTTTGACCCTTCCTTCTTTTTCTTTTTTTTGAGCAGACCGAACATGGCTTTGGCAATTGACGGATAGTGAATCAGCCTAATCCTTCCCGTGAGATGAACCTTTTTTAGCAATAATTGGCCTGAGAACCTGTGCCTTTGTAGGTTTTCCTCCCCTTGAATCAAACGGATATTTAGAAAGTGCAAATTCACTTGACTCGATCTTTACGTCAGGGGGTAGTCCTCCATATAATCTGTACGGCTTGGTCCCTCGTGTCCAGATAGCAAACCGAGATCAAAGAAGCAGATAATGTTGATAGATGTTGTACGGCTTGGAAGTAGCACTAAAAACAACTCGAGATTTGACGCGCAGGCAAAATAGGTTGCAGGAGAAAGTGACGGTCCCACTTGCCAGGCGTACAGAACACTCAAACTCTTTTTTCTTTTCTTTTCCTTGTACTCTTGTTGGTCTCGGTGATCTGATTCTTGCGCTGATCGATCTCGGACAGGTCTTCGACTTACAGCAGCGGCGGCACATCTGATGCAACCCTAATTTTCTCTTGATCTCAAATCTTGTATATATCGCTTTGACTGTTCATCGGATGTCTTCTACGCTGGCTTTTTTTCATCCAATCCATCGGGAACTCCTCGATCCCTGAAATTGAGATATATCCTTCCAAGAACTCAACACCACCGTGCGCGAGCCCCACGGTGGGCGCCAACTGTCGTGGAATTATCACGGCAGATGTCCTTAGTGTCAGGACTTAGTCGCGAAGCCAACACATCTATGTGGTAGCTTGAGAGGGGTTGAGCGGGACGAGAGGCACGATGTTTTACCCAGGTTCGGCCCCTCACGGTGGAGGTAAAAGCCTACATCCTGCTTCATTGATATTGATGATGATGATCATGGTTACAAGAGTGCTCTATCTCGAGAGCTATTATCTAAACCTAACTTGTCCAACTTGTGGAACTTGTCAATTTTGTCCCCCTTTGGGGAGCCCTGCCCCTCCTTATATATGTTGGAGGGGCGGGTTATATGTAGAGTCCTATTAGGATTAGGACTAGTCTATCTCCAATAAACACCGGATACAAGTCCAGGTCTTAAATCCTTGTAAGATAATATTCCTCCTGCCTTCCTCTTAAACCGGCCCACCATTAGACGTGAACCGGCCTTCTGGGTCTTGGGCCTTGTCATCTGTTTGTCCCACACGCCGGATTACCAGTGAGTCATAATGACCAGGTGGGTTGCTTGTAAACCGCCAGGTCAGGGCGGGTTGCCGGTGACTCGCCAAGTGTCAGCGGGGTCTTCAGATAAACCGCCAAGTCCTGGCCGGGTTAACTTCCGGCCGGTTTACACCGCTGGGTATATCCCCGACATACGCCAAGCATTACTCCAACACCGTGTTCACTTCCCGGACTCCGCCGAGAAGAGACCATCACGGTTACACACGCGGTTGATTCATTTTAATTAAGTGAAGTTTCATGTTATCTACAACCGGACATTAACAAATTCCCATCTGCCCATAACCGCGGGCACGGCTTTCGAAAGTTCAAATCCCTGCAGGGGAGTCCCAACTTAGCCAATCACAAGCTCTCATGGTCAACGAAGGATATTCCTTCTCCCGAGACATTCCGATCAGGCTCGGCATCCCGGTTTTACAAGACATCCTCGACAATGGTAAAACTAAACCAGCAACACCACCCAGATGTGCCGACAAATCCCGATAGGAGCTGCACATATCTCGTTCTCAGGGCACACCGGATGAGCAAGACGTCGGGTAGGCCAGCCCAGAGTTGCCCCTGGTAGCCCCGGACATCGCTCAGTTGGACCAACACTTAGAGAAGCACTGGCCCGGGGGGGGGGGTTAAAATAAAGATGACCCTTGAGTCCGCGAAATCCGAGGGAAAAAGGCTAGGTGGCGAATGGTAAAACCAATGTTGGGCATTGCTGGAAGAGTTTTATTCAAGGCGAACTGTCAAGGGGTTCCCATTATAACCCAACCGCGTAATGAACGCAAAATCCGGGAACATAACACCGATATGACGGAAACTAGGGCGGCAAGAGTGGAACAAAACACTAGGCAAAAGGCCGAGCCTTCCACCCTTTACCAAGTATATAGATGCATTAAGATAATCAAGATAATATAGTGATATGTCGGGGAAAACTGATCCACGAACACCTATGGGGCCGTCGGACCGGGCCCCTTTCGGTTCGGCGGGGGGCGGATGTCGCGCGAAGAGCAGATCGAGGCGAGGCACACGAGCGGTTTACCCAGCTTCGGAGCTCTCCGGAGAGATAACACTCCTACTGCTGCTTGTCTGGTTGTATTATCTGGTGTTCTTGCTCTCGAGCGAGAGAGTGTGATGTTTTCTAGGCTCCGAATCAATCGAAGCAAACTGTCCGAACCTCCGAACCTCTAAAACCCGAACACCCTCTACGTTGCCCACGGGCCTCCTTTTATACGCTAAAGGGGTCACTGACAGGTGGCAACGCAGAGGAGGGTAAAAACGTAAAAAGCGAGGTAGTTGATATAGTTGCTTGTACAGTGCACCCTACCTAACCCTGACGGCAGGGGACAAGGGCATTAAATGCCCGTCTGAGTCGCCCGAACAGTGCAGAAAAGGACCGTTAGGGGCGCCACCGTTCGCCACGATGGCGATCTTGTCAGCTTCGCATGCCACTGTGCACCGCTGGCTGCACAGCCTCCCACCACGCGCGCCCGGAGAGGCCCCCAGAGCGACACGTTGGTGGATGCTCTAGAGCGTGGGCGCAGAGTGGCCGCCTGCCGCGGCAAGCGCCTTGCCGCTGTTGTTATCTTGCCGGGTCCAGAAGCTCGTCGCTCACTGGGCCCGGGGGTACCTTGTTTAGTCTTCCCGGCAAGCTCCTCTTACCGGGGCCTTGTTGCCTTGCCGGAGCGCGTGGCGCGTCGCGGCAAGTTCCTTGGAGCGCCTTGGTTGGCCTTCCCGGCAAGCTCCTCTTGCCGGGGTCTTGTCTCCTTAGCTTAAATACTTTGTTCTTGGATGGCTCCAAGGGAACCTTGGGGGATCTTGGCGTTCACCCGGCAAGCCTTTGCCGCGGGGTGCTGCAACTGCCCGTGCACAAGTTCGGGGTACTAGGGTACCCCTATTCTAGTACACTGACAGGAGCCCCCGGGCCTGGGCCAGACACGGTGCCGAGCGCTGTTGGGCCAGGCCCAAGACAGGGCACGGGCACACGCGGGCTGGGCCACGCCAAATCTTGTTCCGTATCCACCGCGCTCTCCCATAACGGCACGCGTTGAATGCGGCATCATGAGAGAGATCGTGGGTGGTTTTTTATTTGGAAGGCCGAAACGCCCGCCCCGTCCCTCTTTATAAGCAGAGGAAACAGAGGCAGTTTATTCCCCCTCGCTGGTTGCTGCTACTCCTTCTTCACAAACTCCGCCGCTCCCCCCTTCTTCTCGAAGCCGAGAGAGCAGCGCTCCGCCCCCCCATTGCCACCAGCATCACCACGCCGTCGACCTTCCCCACCAACTCCGCCATGGCCCCGAAAGCCGACAAGGGAAAGGGTGTGAAGTCGGCCGAGGCGCAGCGGCTCGTGGCGCTGCGGAAGGAGCGGGCGATCTTCACCCCCCAGCTCGGCGTGCAGGAGCTGAGGGAGTACTTCTACCTCTTTTGGGCGATGGAGACGCGTGCACATCCGTGCACGAGGGTACTCCCGGCCGCTGCCTCGGAGTTGGCTCCAAATGGGTACCCGTTCTTCCCGCTATTCTTCTATTGCGGGCTCTGCCCGCCCTTCTCGGAATTCTTCTGTGATATTATGAACACATATGGCTTCCGCCTCCTTGACTTCACCCCCAACGCTGTCCTGACCATGGCAGTTTTCGCACACTTGTGCGAAAACTTTGTCGGAGTCCACCCTAGTGTAGCCCTTTTCCGCCACTACTTCATGCCTCGGGTAGAGAGAGGAGAGCCGCTTGCCGGAGGCATTGCTTGGATCTCGAGAGTCGGCAAGAAGGAGGCGTACTTGGAGGGTGAGCTCCGCAGCAAGTGGGAGGAGTGGAGAGCGGAGTGGTGCTGGATCGTCGAGGAGAATCCGCAGCCCTTCACCGCCGTGCGCCAAACTCCAATAGTGCGCGGCAATGACTGGAGCAACGTGGCCCCGGAAGATGAGAGGCTGAAGATCGCCATCACTAGGATTCTTCGCCTCAGGCTTGCCGGGCTCACCGTAGGTGCTGTCGAGGCAGATTTCCTCCGCCGCCGCATCGCCCCCCTGCAGGAGAGGGGGAGGCCCGCCTGGGAATTCAAGAATTCGGCGGACATCATGAGGCTGCGGCCGGGCCTCAACTACAACTTCACCGTCTTGGAGTTGGACGCAATGCTCTTGGAATTATTCAAACGCGACCCCCAGCACCCATTCACACTGCCGAGGGGCGTAGTTCCTTTGTGCAATAACTCTTCGCTTGACCGGATCCGCGCCATGATGCCGTTGTGCGATTCACACGGAATCGTCCCAACTTGGCAAGAGCCTGCGGATGACGTTGTGCGAGCGTTCTTTGACACCTTGGAGGAAATGCTGGTCCACGCTGACGAGCAGAAGAGCCTCACCCGTGACACCACCGACGAGGAGCTGCAGCTCATCGCTACTAGGGCGGAAGAGGCTGCGGCCGCAGCTGCTGCGGGTGTGTTTGGGTTTACTGTGGAGGAGGCGGAGGCTGCAGAGGCGGCAAACCTTGCCGAACGCGCGGAGTTCATGGGCGAGGAGGAGCCTGCCGGTTCCGAAGCCGAGCCGAGCGAGGCCGGCGAGGAGGAGGCCGAGCCTTCAGAGAACTTGCCGCAGGCGGAGCCCCCGGCCCCGCCAAGGAGGCGCCTTCGCAGGGCCGGGGACGCAGCGGGGCGGCAGCCGGCTCCACAGCCACCGAGCCGCGCGACGCGCTCTACCGCGGCAAGCAATGTTGCCGCGGGAGCGCCTCACGCAACAGCGGCAACTGGAGCTTGGATCTTCCCGGGCCACTGCCACTGCCCCCGCCAAGCGGGCAAGGGATCCTACTCCTCCACCTTGCCGCACCGGAGGAGGGCCGGACTTCGATCTTTCCGCGCTCAGCTCCGACAAGGAGGAAGAAGAGTGAGTTTCTTTGGTGCTCTTATAATCCTTCAATCTTGCTGTTTATATCTTGTATTTGACTTGCTCCAATCTGGACTCCTTTCTTTTCAGAACACTAGCCCAGAGAGCGGCGAAGAGGGCCAAGGCCGCGGTGATCGTCATCGAGGATGACCCCATCGTGTCAGCAGGAGGTGGGCCCGAGACCACCTTGACGGACCCGGCAATCACCCCTCAGAGCAGCCCCCAGCGCAGCCCCCAGCGTAAGTTCATAGTTTAGCCTTCCGCTGCCGGGCGCGCTTGAGTGCTTTTTCCTTTGTTGATATCTTGCTTATTGACTTGTGCAGGAGCAGAGCAACCTCATCAGGAGCGCCCGGAGGCCGGTCCCAAAGTGCCACCTGCTTCGACTGTGCCGCCAAGGGAGGAGTCCCGGCAAGGGAGCGCTCTCCGGCAAGGGGGGACTCTCCGGCAAGGGACGGCACTGCTGATCCTGCGGTGACCGAGGCCACAACTAAAGATCTTGGCGCAGGTAATCCACTTGCCCAGAAACTTTCCCTTGGGTTCTGCTTCTTCCATTTTTCCTTTCTTGGATTTTTGATTGATTTTCCTCCCTTCTTCGTTCTTCAGACCCATCTTCGGCTGAGCCAATGGAGACAGGGGGCGCCGGCGAGGAAGGTGCCGGTGCTGATGAGACCGCCGGCGAGGAGGCCGCCGAGGCTGCTGCTGCGGAAGCCGGCGAGGGGTCGGGCGATCGTACTGACGACCCTGAGGCCGCAGGAGCGCCGGGCGCTGCGCCGACCGCCGAACCCTCTGCCGCTTTTGCGGAGCCGGGCTCCGAGGAGCCCCAGCCCGGCGCCTACTTGAAGGCCGGTGACAATATCTTCATCAAGCTACCCTGGGCGTCGAGCTCCAGGGCGCCGGTCGAGGGGGAGACTTTTGACGGGGAGGTGCTCGCCTCTGCTGGACTGTCATTGGTTGACGCGCCCGGCAGCAGCAGCGGCGAGCCTGAGGAGGAGCAGCTGCTGCGGAAGCTGCTGTCACTCTACCGCACCCGGCAAGCCAAGCTGGCTTCCCGGGAAGCACTTGTCGCGAAGGCGGGAGTTGACATGGAAAAGCGCGCGGAGGACCTCCGGGTCCAAAATCAAGAAGCTCTCCGGTCCCTGGCGCAGGAGCGGGAGCGAGTCGACGAGGAGCGCACGACCTTTCTTCTCGAGAGGGCCGAGGCTGAGGAGGAACAAAGGCTGGCTGCCGAGAAGCAGTCCACGTGGGAAGGTGAACTAGTGCAGCAGAAGGCCAACCTCGACAGCTACGAGGAAGAGCTCGCCGAGCGTGAGCGAGCACTTGGCGGGGCGCTCAAGGAGGCAAAGGACGCCGCGACAACTGCAGAGGCCGCCAAGAAAAAAGCTAGAGGAGAAGGTGGCGCAGCTGGAGGCCGATATTGGGAAGAGCGGCGAGGAGCTTGCCGCACTCAAGCGTGAGCGCGAGAAGGATGCTGCCGCCCACGGTGAGCTGCAAGGCCTTCTCGCTGAGAGGGGCAAGGAGCTCAGCGCCGCCAAGGATTCCAAAGCATACCTGGAGCTGAAGCTGGCCACGCTGACGCAGACACTGGAGGCCGCCAAGGAGCGGGAGAAGACCTTGTCGGAGAAGGTCAAGGCTGACGCGACACTGCTGGAGAGCATTGCAGTTACCCAGAACTCGTTCAGGGACATAGTGGAGCACTGGACCGAGGGTCTGGTGAACATTGCCGCAGTCATCAACGAGGAGCTGGCGCAGCTGGGGATGGAGGACTTTGGGTATCCTTCCGACGAGAGTCTTCAACCCAGCGCCAAGCTCAGCCTATTCTTCAAGGGCGTGGCGACGGCACTCCAGCGGCTCCGGGAGAGGATCCCGAAGCAGCTGGCCGACGAGTCACGCAAAATCTGCGCCGGGGTTCTCCAGAAGGTGCTGATGAAGGTAGCCTTCTGCAATCCAGGCCTCAGCTTCACCAACGTCCTCAGGTCCTTGCCGCCTGACGCCGATCTGGATGCACTCAAGGCCCTTGTCGCACCCATTGTGGACAAGGTGAGCGAGATCAAGAGAGTCGAGGGCGGACGCGTAGATTAGGCCGCCCATTTCTTCTTTTTCCTTGTCGCTGCTAATCATGTTATGAAAACAGTCTGTTAGAGCTGCGACAAGTTATCTTATAATATAACTTTATTTCTGTTATCAATTGCAATGTTATTTCCTCTACTAGATTCCTTCCTTTGTATGTTTTTACCCTACGCTTCTAGGGAACTTGTCGGCGCAGGCGCCCGAGCCGCGAGCGCTGAGTGCGGAACTTCAGCAGCCTGCTGGCGGCGCTGCTTCTGACAAGAAACCTTGTCGCGACTAGATGCAGCACGCTTAAGCTATTGAGCGGACTCGAAACAAAGTAAGGGCGCAACTAGCCACGAGTTGGTTCCTCCGCGCACAGGTTTTCCATACAAAGCAGGGTCGTTCGAGGAAGATAACTGAAAATTTTAAAAAGTGATTGCTCAAACTTTGGCAACTTAGCTTTTCTGTCATTTGCTTCCCGGTAAGGCAAGTCTTTGCTTGAACGACGCCTGGCCCATACCACAATCTTCTCCTTCCCCCCGGCAAACTTGTGTGCGAGAGAACCTTCTTTTCCTTTAAAAGAAAAAGAAAGAAGAGAAAATAATAATATGGAGCTCTTCGGCTCGTTACTACTTACCGGATGTAGGTGCTGCACAAAGTGTCAGATAATCGCATGCAAGAAAGGAACTAACGCATGAAATGGACAAGCTGTGCGGAGCACGTGGGGTTTTACTTATGCACGGGATCTGCGCTCGGCTTTGTACAAAGGATTACATGCAACAGCGGCAAGACTTGTACAAAAGGTGGTTGCCGGAACGGGTTCCGGCAACCGCGCCTTATGGGAAAAACTTACGAAGATGTTCTATGTTCCAGGAGTTGCTCACCGGA
This sequence comes from Triticum dicoccoides, assembly GCF_002162155.2. Taxonomy (NCBI): domain Eukaryota; kingdom Viridiplantae; phylum Streptophyta; class Magnoliopsida; order Poales; family Poaceae; genus Triticum; species Triticum dicoccoides. The sequence continues at coordinate 577,244,615 of NC_041384.1, read as the reverse complement.
ATGCCAGGCCTTGTGACTCGTCTCACCCGATAAGGGCCTTCCCACTTCGGCGTCAACTTGTTGGAATTCTTGGCGGACTGAACGCGCCGAAGAACAAGGTCGCCTTCCTCGAAGCTTCTGGCTTTAACTTTGCGGCTATGATAGCGGCGCAAAGCTTGCTGGTATCGAGCAGCTCGTACAGCAGCCTGAAGACGATCTTCCTCAAGGAGCAGCGCGTCATCTTGGCGCAGCTGTTCTTGCTCAAGCTCATCATAAGCGAGCACTCGAGGTGATCCGTATACGAGTTCCGTGGGGAGAACAGCCTCTGCTCCATAGACTAGAGCGAAAGGTGTCTGGCCAGTGGCTCGATTTGGTGTTGTTCTGACCGACCAAAGAACCACCGGCAGCTCCTCGATCCAGTTCCTTCCGCACCTGTGCAGCCTGTCGAAAGTTCTGGTCTTGAGCCCGCGCAGCACTTCAGCATTTGCCCTCTCTGCTTGACCGTTGCTTCTCGGATGAGCAACAGAAGCGAAGCAGACCTTGGCGCTAAGGTCTTGGACGTACTGCATGAAGGTGCGGCTCGTGAATTGCGTGTCGTTGTCGGTGATGATCCTGTTAGGGATCCCGAAACGGCAAACAATCGACGTGAAGAACTTGACTGCTGACTGTGCTGTCACCTTCCTCACTGGCTGCACTTCCGGCCACTTTGTGAATTTGTCGATTGCGACGTACAAGTACTCAAAGCCCCCGACAGCTCGGGGGAAGGGGCCGAGGATATCGAGCCCCCAGACCGAAAATGGCCAGGATAAAGGGATCGTCTGGACAGCTTGAGCTGGCTGGTGTATCTGTTTGGAGTGGAACTGGCACGCTTCACACTTGGTTACTTGTGCAGTTGCATCCTGGAGGGCTGTCGGCCAAAAGAAACCTTGCCGGAAAGCTTTGCCGGCAAGTGCTCTTGCGCCAATGTGGTGGCCACATATGCCTCCATGTATCTCCGCCAACAACTTTTGTCCATCTTCCCGGCGAATACACTTCAATTTCACACCGTTGAGTCTTCTTCTGTACAGTATGCTATCGACAAACTGGTACATACTTGACTGCCGGGCTACTCTTTCCGCTTCTTCTTGTTCTTCGGGAAGTTCTCCTGTCTGAAGGAAGTGGACAATCTGCTGTGCCCATGCTGGAGCTTGTGGCTCGACAACAAGGACTAAAGGCGCATCTGCTGCTGCGGGAACATCCGCTTCCACGGCAAGGACTTGTGGTCCTGCTGGAGCTTGATGTTCCCCAGCAAGCTTGCCGGAGCAAAACTTGTCGGGAGTGTCTGCTTCAACGGGACAAACCATAAGGCTTGCCGGAGCAGACTGCCCCTCAGCTTCCTTGGTGTTGATCTTGGGGACTGTCTTGGCGGCGGCTTCGGGGAGCTCTGCTGGAAAGTAGTCACCAGAAACCAACTTCCTCTTCTTGCTTTGTCCAGTTGATGGTGTTACGGATGGTTGAGTCAACTTAAGCACAAAGATCCCTAGTTCCACAGGTAACTTTAGTGCGGCACACTTTGACAGGCCGTCAGCAATATCATTCTGACCTCTTGGGATATGCTCTATTTGCAGGCCGTCAAAGTGCTCTTCTAGCTTCCTCACTTCATCGACATATGCTTCCATCAACGGACTCTGGTAGTTCTTGTTCACTTGTCGGACGACAAGCTGTGAGTCACCCCTGACAATGAGCTTCTTAATCCCAAGGTCTGCTGCGATTCTGAGACCGGCAAGTAATCCTTCATACTCTGCAGTATTGTTGGTTGCTTGCTCTTTGGGAAAGTGCATCTGGACTACGTACTTGAGGTGCTCTCCGGTGGGTGCGACAAGCAGCACGCCTGCACCGGCGCCTTGCAGCGAGAAGGCACCATCAAAGTACATCAGCCACTCTTTGCTTGGCTCTTTGACGGGGATGCTTGTTTCTGAAATTTCTTCATCTGGGGTTGGCGTCCACTCTGCTATGAACTCTGCCAATGCTCTGCTTTGGATAGTTGAAGTGCTCTCAAACTTGAGACCAAAGCTTGACAATTCCAGCGCCCACTCGACAATCCTGCCCGTTGCTTCTGGATTTTGCAGTATCCTCTTCAGCGGAAAGCGCGTGACGACTGTGATCTCATGTGCTTGGAAGTAATGGCGCAGCTTTCTCGAGGCCATGAGGAGGCCGAAAAGCAACTTCTGCACACCAGAGTACCTTGATCTAGCCCCCTGCAGAAGAGAACTGACAAAGTAAACTGGGCGGTGCACCATTCTCCTTGGCATCTTATCATGTTCCTGCGCAAGCCCATGTTTGTCGGGACCAGAGCTTGTCGACGAAGCCCCCTGCTTGTCGTTGGATGGATCTGCCGTGGTTGCTGGCTCATCATCTGCCTCCCTCTCCGCCACTAACGCAGCACTAACCACTTGATTGGTTGCCGCTATATACATCAGCAACTTCTCTTGCGGCTTAGGTGCGACAAGTGTTGGAGTGGAGGACAGGTATCTCTTCAAGTCCTGCAGCGCAGCCTCCGCTTCCGGAGTCCATTTCATTGGACCTGCCTTTTTCAAAATTTTGAAAAATGGCAGGGCGCGCTCAGCAGATCTAGAGATAAACCTGCTGAGAGTAGCTACGCAACCGGCAAGCCTTCGAACATCCTTGACGCGCTTTGGTGCTTCGATCTGCTCGATGGCTTTGATCTTGTCGGGATTGGCTTCAATTCCCCGCTGAGACACGAAGAACCCGAGAAGCTTGCCGGAAGGGACTCCAAACATGCACTTCTCAAGGTTAAGCTTGAGGTTGATCTTGCGCAGGTTTGCAAATGTTTCGTCTAAATCTTGAATCAAGGTCGCTTTGTTCTTGCTCTTGACCACTATGTCATCCATGTAAGCTTCCACATTTCTGTGCATTTGCGGCTCAAAAGCATGGTGGACTACCCTTGCGAATGTTGAACCAGCATTCTTCAAACCGAAAGGCATCCGTACGAAGCAGTACGTGCCACACGGGGTGATAAATGCGGTTTTCTCTTCATCTCCTTCTGCCATGAAGATCTGATGGTATCCTGAGTATGCATCAAGAAATAAAAGCAAATCACATCCGGCTGTGGAGTCAACAATCTGGTCAATACGCGGCAAGGGAAATGGGTCTTTGGGACAAGCTTTATTAACATCAGTGAAGTCAATACAAAGTCTCCATTTCCCGTTAGCCTTGCGCACAACAACAGGATTGGCCAACCACGTGGGATGGAGTACTCCTCTGACAAGGCCTGCTGCTTCCAACTTCTTGATTTCTTCTGCGATGAATTCTTGGCGCTCTACTGCCTGCTTCCTGACTCTCTGCTTGACGGGCCGCGCATGAGGACAGACGGCAAGGTGGTGCTCAATTACTTTCCTGGGAACACCGGGGATATCAGACGGTTGCCACGCAAACACGTCGACATTCGCCCGCAGGAAAGCAACGAGCGCGCTTTCCTATTTGGGGTCAAGAGTGGCGCTGATGGTGAAGGTACCACCAGTGCCATCCTCCTTGGCGGACACCTTCTTAGTCTCAGGTGGAGCTGCCATTGCCTTCTTTCGCTTGCCGATGGAGCTCAACTGTTAGGACCCCGACTCGATGTCACATCGATCTAGCTTGTAACACCTCATATCACTTTGCGGCCTCACGCACGGTATCCCCACGGGTGTCGCCTTACCTTTGCCCGGGACCGTTTGCGCCTTTTGGCTCACGTATATGATAGTGTCGCTAGCATCCATATGATAAAGAGCCTGGGCTGACATGACTAGTCGTAAACCCAAAGTGGCACAGGCTTACAGGGACAGGCATCCATGACCCAGCAACGAACGTGTCGGTCATCAGCAAGTGGGTCCGGGCTGTAGCACTGGGCTAGCAGGACTCCGGTAAACCGGGCTGTAGCGGGCTAACAGGACTCCGGTACTCAATGCGTGACATTTCCCCGAAGGGACAGACACAGGAACGAAGAAGGACACATACCGGCCAGCCTAAGTGTTCCAGAGCAGTAGCAAGCTACCATGGCTCAGTGGTAACACTAGGAGACATTTCCCGGTAAGAGAGGCTACTAAGGATAAACAACTAGATAGTCAGATCCCACACATACCAAGCATTTCAATCATACACACAATATGCTCGATATGTGCAAACACAACAAGGCATCACAACATGACTCTATGACACAAGTACTTTATTTAAGGCTCAGAGAGCCATACATAACATACACAAAGGTACGGGTCACACGACCCAGCATTCAAGTCATACAGTCATACAAACCAGCAGCGGAAGTAACTTGTCTGAGTACAGACAACTAGTAAAATAAAAGAGGCTTGGAAAGCCTAGCTATACTACGTGGTCCTTCACAAGCTCAGGATCACCACCTGGGCCTTAGCCTACTCATTGATGTCAACGTCTACGTAGAACCCATCAGAAGGGGTTGCAGCGTCTTCTGTAAAAATGTAAATTATAGCAACATGAGTACAAAGGTACTCGGCAAGACTTACATCAGATCCTACATACATGCATATTATCAAGAAGGGTTGGTGGAGTTGTTGCAGCAAGCCAGCTTTGACTCTTGGCTAGGCTAACCTACGAGACTCCAACTTGAAATGGTTTTGCGCACACGAGTCCACTACTCACCACTTCAATACACTACCGAGGATCCACCTCCGTCTTCCTGCGGAAGAGCCATCCTCGGCACTCACACTTATCTTGAGGCTTTTAGTAGTTTCCGTTTACTTGTCTATGAACTGTATAGGCAACCAAGTAGTCCTTTACCGCGGACGCGGCTATTCGAATAGATCATGATAACCCTGCAGGGGTGTACTTCTTCATACATGTTTCCACCACTTAGCGTCTGCACACGACATGTGCTCGGCAGACTTCAAGCGAAAGCCGACGTGGGTGTAGACCACGACCTACCTAAACACCTAAGCCTCTAGTCCAGGTTTATCGCCTATCCAGGTTCCATCCGCAGGGAGTCCGGCCGAGGTTTCCCATACGGCCCCGAACGATGTGAACAGGGTTCCCGAGATACCTAACGGGTATTCGGTACACCCGGCCACGTACCTACCGCATCACAGCCCACCCCTACAGTCAGCGCTGTCCACGGCCTCCAGTAGGCTACAAACACCAGAAACTACTTGCAACTCCTGGACAGAGAGCTAGGGTGAATAAAAAGTCGAGCGGGGTCATATTTCAGGGCCCAATGCATGGTAGTAGCTGTATCTTAAATCACACATACAGATCTCAGTGCTTAAGGTCGGCTTCAATGAAACAACCCACCATGTACTCCTACATGGCCTCTCATCGATACCTTTACCAAATCGTGTTCACCACACCACTCTCATTACCGACATAATCATTTCACTCTAGCCCATCACCCAGATGAACCAGACCTGACACGACTCTAAGCATAGCAGGCATAGCAAGGTAGGAACAACACATACATATGGCTCAATCAACTCCTACACATGCTAGTGGGTTTCATCTAGTTACTGTGGCAATGACAGGTCATGCAGAGGAAATGGGTTCAACTACCGTAGCACACAGCAGTTTGAAACGCGTTGTCTTAATGCAGTAAAAGAGAGAAGGAGCGAGAACATGGGATTGTATCGATATGATCAAATGGTTGGTTGCTTGCCTGATGGTTCGATGCACTGATACGGTTCTTCGTTAGGGTAATCACGGTACTCCTCGGAGGCAGAACCTGCCGCAAAGAACACCGATACACAACCATCACCAAACAATGTGCAACAATATGATGCATGCATGAAACATAGCAATATGAGTGTGTTGGGCTAATGCAACTAAAGACCAGAAGGGTTTGAACCAATTTGAATCAAAGATTCAAATTTCAAACTCAAACATGGCCCTTTAAAGTGTTTTTCCTTTTTCTGTATTAAACATTAGGTTAACTTGTTTAATCATGCATGAAAATAGTACAGATGGATAGATTAGATTTTTCTGATCATTTTTCATATATAATTTGTTTGATTTGGAGTTACAGAATAAAAGTTATGAATTTTTGAAGTTTAAACTATATTCTGGAATTTCCTATATTAGATTAATTCCAGAAAATCAATTATTGCGTCAGCCTGACGTCAGTGTGACGTCAGCAGGTCAACGGAACACGTCCGGGTCAAACCTGACAGTGGGTCCCGCGTGTCAGGGTGATTAATTTAATTAAAGTTTAAATAAAACTAAACCTGTTTAATTAACAGGGCTGGGCCCCACCTGTCATTGACTCAGGGGAGTCAACCAGGGCCCACCCGTGGTCAAACCTGGGTCGGCTGCACCGGCGTTTAGCCGCCGGCGAGCCCGACGCGGCGGCGGAAGTGGTTTTGGCTGTTTCAGCCACCAAATGGGTCGCGAAGACTACCGGAGTGGAGCTGAGGACGAGCCGCAGCTCTTGGTGGAGTCCGTTGGGGTCGGGGTGGCCGGAGTTGGCGCCGGCGACGACTTTGGCGGCCACCGGGGTTCGGCCGAAGACGAACTTGACGTTAGAGGGGTCGGTGAGGCGCGGGGAGTAGCTAGCTAGGTGCTACGTGACACGGTGAGCATGATGGACACCGTGGAGTGGTCGGAGGGTGACCGGGAGCACGTCGGCGACGAGCTCCACGGCGGTGGGTGCGGTTGAGCTCCGGG
>NC_041384.1:577201414-577237966 GCF_002162155.2 Triticum dicoccoides | reverse complement strand
GGGCGAGGTCGTTGCGGTGGACTCGGGCGTTGCGAGCGCTCGGGGCTCGGCTTGCTCGATGGAGTGGACAGCGGCGGAGCTCCTGGACACGATGAGAGGACGCACGGGCGGCGGGGAGCACAGCTACGACGAAGGCACGGCGATGGTGGCGTCGGTCATGGCAGGGGAGCACGAGGGGGAGGAGCTGGAGAGGAGAGGGGGTGTCTGGGGGGTTCAGGGGAGCGAGGGAGGCTGATCCACGACGTCACCGGGCGAGGGGAGCGGCGAGGCGGCGAGCAGGTGCGTGGCGCGTGCTGCGGTCGCCGTCGGGCACCTGCCTGCCTGCCTGGCCGGCAAGCAGCTCGCTGGAGCGGCGCTGGGCTGGGCCGGCAGGTGGGCCGGGAGCAGGCGTCAGGTAAGTTTTTCCATTTTCTTTCTGTTTTCTGTTTTTTAATACTTCTGCAACTTTGTTGAATTAAATAAAATACTTAGGCCACTCCTAAAATCACCAAACTACTCCTGGTCCATAGTTGGATTATTTCCAACATGAAACATTTTAGTTTGGAGATATTTGAGCATTTAAATATTTTATATAATTTTAAATGCCCAAATTCAAATATTTATGATTTAATTCAAAAACCCTAAGATGGCCTAGGAAAATGTGCATCACTTTTGGCAGAGGTTCTGAACCAAGACAAAAATGATGGGCATTTTAGAAGGGCATTTCAGGTTCATTGAAAAAGTTTTTAGTAAACCCTAATTGGTTTCAGAGGGGACTGGGGGTTTTGTCATCCCCATTTCAGGTTTCTGATGAAAGAATAAACATGATGCAACACTCTAATGCATAGCTAACTAGGGTGTGACAACTCACCCCCACTCAAAAGAATCTCGTCCCGAGATTTGGGTTCCTCCGGAAAGAAGGCGGGATACTCAAGTCGAAGACGATCCTCCCTTTCCCAAGTTGCTTCATCCTCAGAATGGTGCGACCATTGTACTTTGAGAAACTTGATATTATGACGTCGAGTGGTACGCTCGGCCTGATCGAGGATACGAAAGGGGTACTCTCGATATGTAAGATTATCTTGGAGATCAAGCGTTTCGTGGTCCACTCCACGGATAGGATCCGAGAAGCAACGCCTGAGTTGAGAAACGTGGAAGACATCGTGGACTCTGGAGAGGTGCGGAGGTAGTTCCAACTGGTAGGCAACTTCTCCTCGTTTAGCGAGAATGCGAAAAGGTCCAATGTAACGAGGAGCCAATTTGCCTTTGATACCGAAACGATGGGTTCCCTTCAGAGGGGTAACCCGAAGGTAAGCCTTCTCGTCAACCTCGAAAGTCATAGCCTTATGTTTTCGGTCATATTGACTCTTTTGACGAGATTGGGCTATTTTCAACTTTTCACGAACGATGCGAACTTGCTCTTCTGCTTCCTGAATCATATCCGGGCCAAAGAATTGTCTTTCCCCGGTCTCTGACCAGTTAAGGGGTGTTCGACACCGTCGTCCATAGAGAACTTCAAAAGGGGCTTTACCCAAGCTAGATTGATAGCTGTTGTTGTAAGCGAATTCGGCAAATGGAAGGCACTTCTCCCAATCCATTCCGAATGAGATAACAGAGGCTCGAAGCATGTCTTCTAGGATCTGGTTGACGCGTTCCACTTGACCACTCGATTGAGGGTGAAAAGCGGTGCTAAAGGAAAGGCGGGTTCCCATGGCGTTTTGGAAACTTTCCCAAAATCGAGAGGTGAAAAGACTTCCTCGATCCGAGTTAATTTCCAAAGGAACACCATGGAGAGACACTATCCGGGAGATGTATAAGTCTGCCAATTGACTAGCGGTTATACTCTCACGAACAGGTAAGAAATGGGCCACTTTGGAAAGACGATCGACAACGACGAAGATAGCATTATTCCCTCTCTTGGTCCTGGGAAAACCGGTAATGAAATCCATACCAATTTTATCCCATTTCCATTCAGGAATAGCTAAGGGTTGAAGGGTGCCAGCAGGCCGTTGATGCTCTGCTTTTACACGACGACAGACGTCGCAATTAGCAATATACTGAGCAATTTCTCTCTTCATCCTAGTCCACCAGAACCTCTGGCGTAGGTCCTGATACATCTTGGTACTACCGGGATGAATGGTGAGAGGGGATTTATGAGCCTCCTTAAGGATTAACTGCCATAGATGCTGGTTCTTAGGGACCACTAGACGGTTCTCAAAGTACACAACACCATGATCATTTGTGGAGAAACAACTAACACCTCCGCTAGCAATGTTCTCCTTGATTTTAGATATTCCCTTATCTCGCTTTTGGGCAGCGATGATTTGGTCCGTAAGGGTAGGTTTCGCTACCAAGGTGGAAAGAAATCCTTGAGGAACAATGTGAAGGTTAAGCTTCCGAAATTCCTCATGGAGAAGCGGTTGACTTTGTTGTAACATCAGGTTGTTACAATAAGATTTACGACTTAGCGCATCAGCCATGACGTTGGCTTTCCCTGGGGTGTAAGTTATTCCTAAGTCGAAATCTGTGATCAACTCGACCCAACGTCTTTGCCTGAGATTCAAATCCGGTTGGGTGAAGATGTACTTCAGACTTTGGTGATCAGTGAATATTTCGCAGCGATTACCAAGAAGGTAATGTCGCCAGGTTTTAAGTGCATAGACTACGGCTGCAAGCTCTAGATCATGAGTAGAATAATTCTCCTCATGTAGGTGCAATTGCCGTGAGGCGTAAGCAATTACGTGTCGATCTTGCATGAGAATGCAACCTAGTCCTTGTCGTGAGGCGTCGCAGTAGATAACAAAGTCCTTAGAGAAATCTGGCGGTACCAGTACGGGAGCAGAAGTCAGGCGTCTTTTCAGTTCCTGAAAGCTGTGCTCACATTGTGGAGTCCATTCGAACTTTTTATCTTTCTTGAGGAGTTCGGTTAGAGGTTTAGCAACTTTGGAGAAGTTCTTGACAAAGCGACGACAATAGCTCGCTAAGCCCAGAAAACTCCGAACTTGCTTGACCGATTCAGGTGGAGTCCAATTAAGGACGGCTTGAACTCGCTCAGGGTTAACAGCAATACTTTACCAGATATTACACGACCCAGATAGGTCACTTCTGACAACCAAAATTCACATTTAGAAAACTTGGCATAAAGGCGATGCTCTCGAAGTTTCTTCAACACTAGCCTTAGATGTTCGGCATGTTCTTCCTCGTTCTTGGAGTAGATGAGTATATCATCGAGGTAAACCACGACGAATTTATCCAAATACTCCATGAAGATTGAGTTCATTAACCGAGAAAAGGTGGCTGGAGCGTTGGTTAGTCCGAAGGACATAACGGTGTACTCGTATTGGCCATAACGAGTAACAAAAGCCGTTTTAGGGATGTCCCCGTTTCTGATTTTGATTTGATGGTAGCCCAACCTCAAATCCATCTTGGAGAAGACTGAGGATCCAGCGAGCTGATCATACAGGTCGTTGATCCTGGGGAGCGGATATTTGTTCTTGATTGTGACCAAATTGACAGGTCGATAATCTACAACCATCCGGTCCGTACCATCCTTCTTCTTGACGAATAGGACGGGGCAAGCCCACGGAGATGAACTAGGTCGGATGAAACCCTTTTTCAAGGACTCATTGAGTTGTTTCTTAAGCTCGGCTAGTTCTAGTGGTGCCATCTTATAAGGTCTCCTAGCAATCGGAACGGTTCCTGGAATGAGGTCTATTACGAACTCAACATCCCTGTCAGGTGGAACACCTGGCAATTCCTCTGGGAAGACATCCAGAAAGTCACGGACTATTGGAACGTCCTCAAGGTCTGGCAAAGGGCTGGCGTTAAGAGAATATAACTGTCGCTTGGCTAACCGGGTCAAGACATTGACTATCTTCCCCGAAGGATGAGTGAGTTGAACAGTCCTAGAGAAGCAATCAATTTTGGCATGATGAGATGACATCCAGTCCATACCCAAAATGATATTAATATCTAAAAATTTGAGAGCTATCAAAGATGCAAGGAAAACAAGTCTGTCGACTTGGATTTCATTTCCATAACTTACCCTGGAGGTCTGCCATCTAGAACCGGGAGTAGGAATTTCCATAGTGGATGGCATGTCACAGAATGCGGTGTTATGCAAACGAGCATAGTTCTCGGATATAAATGAATGAGAGGCTCCTGTATCGAAAAGAACAGATGCCGGGTGGCAATTAACAAGGAGCGTACCGAGAACGACGTTGGGATCCTCTTGAGCTTCTTCGACAGAGATACAGTTGACATGGCCACGTGTAGCGGTGGCCGGCTTGGCGTGGAACACTTTCCCTGTCGGCTTGCCACGGCCAATAGCTTTAGCAGAATGGTTGGGGTTGGTCTGGGGACACTCACGCATATAGTGGCCAGATTCCCCACACTTGAAACAAGTCACGGAACTGGTGCGTGGAGGAGCACTGTTGGTTGGACCCCCATAGGGCTTGGCTGGTGCAGACTGTTGAACGGGGCGAGGCGCCTGGAAGGATGGCCTCGGTGTGAACCTAGGTGGCAGGGCAGTGTTGGGCACCCACACGCGGCGCTTCTGAGGACCAGCACCGGATGAGGAACCCATGTCACGGCCATGCTTGCGTGTTGCGTCATAATCAGTCTGACCAGTCTCAGCACTGATGGCCTTGTTAACAAGTTTCTGAAAAGATGTGCACTCATGCAGACGGAGGTCGCGGCGAAGCTCAGGACTAAGTCCCTTACGGAACCTTGCTTGCTTCTTGGCATCAGTAGAAACTTCCTCAGTTGCATATCGTGCGAGGTTACCGAATTCCCTGCTGTAAACATCCACAGAGAGTCGGCCCTGAGTGAAACTGCAAAATTCCTCACATTTACGGTCCATGAGACCCTCCGGAATGTGATGTTCACGGAAAGCCTCGCTGAATTCAGCCCAAGTAGTGACATGGCCCGCTGGGCGCATAGCTCCATAATTCTCCCACCATAGACTGGCGGGGCCTTCAAGATGATATGCAGCAAAGGTGACCTTGTCAGCCTCAGCTACTAGCGCGGAACGCAGCTTGTGAGAGATACTGCGAAGCCAGTCATCAGCGTCGAGAGGCTCGACGGAGTGGTGGAACGTGGGTGGATGTAACTTGATGAAATCACTGAGTGACACCACGTTAGTCCTCTGATGGTGTGCTGTGTTCTGTTCAATACGCTCCAACAAACGGTTGGTCTCCCGCTTGTTTCTTTCGGCTTCCATCATAACCTCGGCTAGGGAAGGAGGATGAGGCAGATTTGCATTCCTGACTTCACTGCCTTCGGCCTGCTCTTGAGGAGCAGGGTTAGTGCGCGTGTTGACCATCCTAGGTAAACAAGACAATGATTTAGTCAGAATGATAAAATTCCGACATAGGATACAGAATGTAAGGAATAACTCGGAATGCAAGATGATCATCCGTATGACATGGTAGATACAGAAATTGCTTCTTTATTCCATCATCATACACACCATACAGGGTTTAGTACAAGACCAAACAAGGTACTATTACGGTGAAAAGAGGATTACATCTCTTCGGAGGCATTCCAAGCTCCTATACATTATTTTTCTACACCTCCGGAAGGTGATACAAACTAGGTCATATCCCACGAGTCACGCAGGACGATAGACGACACAGCTAACACGAACTAGTGATACTACCACTAACTCAGACCGATCCGTAGTAGTCCTCGTAGAAGTCACCTCCATAGCCTGGAAGCTCAACATGATCATCCGGAAACAGACGATCTCGCGGAGCTTGTGGACCATAGGGGCTAGGATGAGGTCTTGGACCAACAGACGGTGGCCTGCGAGGACCGCGAGGTGGGGTGATGCCTCCTACATCACGCCAACCCATCATGTCTGACAGAGCAGATCTCACAGGATAGAGATCGCGCATATCCGAATATCCAGCTTGCACCGCTGGTGCAAACCGAGTCAATGTGGCCCAGTGGTCAGCACGGGTATTGAAGAGCTCTAACCTCAAGGCCCGATTTTCACGGTCCTTATCCTCGAGCATCTCGGCAGTAGTGCGAGTCCGTGAATCCTCCTGAGTGGGGTCAGCATAGATAGCCTGGAGATACCCTTGTGCTCCCGAAAGTGATCCTGGCATATACCGGAAATCAGAGTCCCGAAATAGGCCAGACCTGACTCGCATGATGGTCATCATAGAGTAGGCGGCGTCCTACACAGCCATCTCAATAGTAACCCCGAGTCCATAGGAGCAGTGAAGGGGCTCGGTGGACCTAGGATAAGATGGAAATATCCTGACAGTGCAGAGATACTGGCTTTGATTAAAGTCTCAGAATTGCTCTTCGACCGTGTACTCAGGATACCAACGGTATCCAGCCTCAGTCATTACCCTGACCAACATGGCAGTATGGCCGGGTACATCTAGGCATCGAGTCAGGCGAACCACTTGATTGAGGTCGCGAGTGGCCATCTGAAAGCACAATCATAATGCAAAGGCATTAGAATTTCTAGCAAAATTTCGGCAACATAACAGCTGTAAATGCTCAAGAAGGATTTGAGACATTTGACAAAGGATTTCATACATCCTCAACATCATCATATCAAGGTTCTGAGTCCATCCTAACAACATAATGTGGTAGTAGAACTGAACTAGGCTTGTATCCATCAAACCTATAAGGTACTACTGATTAGTAACACGTGAACCTGACAGAGAGAATAGATCCTAATTCCTTAACCCCCGGTGGAAGAATAGACTGACTTAGATCAGAATGTCGTAAGATAAAGGAGTAAAAAGAGCCTTAAGTTCCACCCACAAACAATTCCCCTACATATAACTAAAGAATTTCTAGACTCAACATCGACCAATTTGGCTTGGAGAACCTACAGGCAGTCCGGCTCTGATGCCAACGCTGTCAGGACCCCGACTCGATGTCACATCGATCTAGCTTGTAACACCTCATATCACTTTGCGGCCTCACGCACGGTATCCCCACGGGTGTCGCCTTACCTTTGCCCGGGACCGTTTGCGCCTTTTGGCTCACGTATATGATAGTGTCGCTAGCATCCATATGATAAAGAGCCCGGGCTGACATGACTAGTCGTAAACCCAAAGTGGCACAGGCTTACAGGGACAGGCATCCATGACCCAGCAACGAACGTGTCGGTCATCAGCAAGTGGGTCCGGGCTGTAGCACTGGGCTAGCAGGACTCCGGTAAACCGGGCTGTAGCGGGCTAACAGGACTCCGGTACTCAATGCGTGACATTTCCCCGAAGGGACAGACACAGGAACGAAGAAGGACACATGCCGGCCAGCCTAAGTGTTCCAGAGCAGTAGCAAGCTACCATGGCTCAGTGGTAACACTAGGAGACATTTCCCGGTAAGTGAGGCTACTAAGGATAAACAACTAGATAGTCAGATCCCACACATACCAAGCATTTCAATCATACACACAATATGCTCGATATGTGCAAACACAACAAGGCATCACAACATGACTCTATGACACAAGTACTTTATTTAAGGCTCAGAGAGCCATACATAACATACACAAAGGTACGGGTCACACGACCCAGCATTCAAGTCATACAGTCATACAAACCAGCAGCGGAAGTAACTTGTCTGAGTACAGACAACTAGTAAAATAAAAGAGGCTTGGAAAGCCTAGCTATACTACGTGGTCCTTCACAAGCTCAGGATCACCACCTGGGCCTTAGCCTACTCATTGATGTCAATGTCTACGTAGAACCCATCAGAAGGGGTTGCAGCGTCTTCTGTAAAAATGTAAATTATAGCAACATGAGTACAAAGGTACTCAGCAAGACTTACATCAGATCCTACATACATGCATATTATCAAGAAGGGTTGGTGGAGTTGTTGCAGCAAGCCAGCTTTGACTCTTGGCTAGGCTAACCTACGAGACTCCAACTTGAAATGGTTTTGCGCACACGAGTCCACTACTCACCACTTCAATACACTACCGAGGATCCACCTCCGTCTTCCTGCGGAAGAGCCATCCTCGGCACTCACACTTATCTTGAGGCTTTTAGTAGTTTCCGTTTACTTGTCTATGAACTGTATAGGCAACCAAGTAGTCCTTTACCGCGGACGCGGCTATTCGAATAGATCATGATAACCCTGCAGGGGTGTACTTCTTCATACATGTTTCCACCACTTAGCGTTTGCACACGACATGTGCTCGGCAGACTTCAAGCGAAAGCCGACGTGGGTGTAGACCATGACCTACCTAAACACCTAAGCCTCTAGTCCAGGTTTATCGCCTATCCAGGTTCCATCCGCAGGGAGTCCGGCCGAGGTTTCCCATACGGCCCCGAACGATGTGAACAGGGTTCCCGAGATACCTAACGGGTATTCGGTACACCCGGCCACGTACCTACCGCATCACAGCCCACCCCTACGGTCAGTGCTGTCCACGGCCTCCAGTAGGCTACAAACGCCAGAAACTACTTGCAACTCCTGGACAGAGAGCTAGGGTGAATAAGAAGTCGAGCGGGGTCATATTTCAGGGCCCAATGCATGGTAGTAGCTGTATCTTAAATCACACATACAGATCTCAGTGCTTAAGGTCGGCTTCAATGAAACAACCCACCATGTACTCCTACATGGCCTCTCATCGATACCTTTACCAAATCGTGTTCACCACACCACTCTCATTACCGACATAATCATTTCACTCTAGCCCATCACCCAGATGAACCAGACCTGACATGACTCTAAGCATAGCAAGCATAGCAAGGTAGGAACAACACATACATATGGCTCAATCAACTCCTACACATGCTAGTGAGTTTCATCTAGTTACTGTGGCAATGACAGGTCAATGCAGAGGAAATGGGTTCAACTACCGTAGCACACAGCAGTTTGAAACACGTTGTCTTAATGCAGTAAAAGAGAGCAGGAGCGAGAACATGGGGTTGTATCGATATGATCAAATGGTTGGTTGCTTGCCTGATGGTTCGATGCACTGATACGGTTCTTCGTTAGGGTAATCACGGTACTCCTCGGAGGCAGAACCTGCCGCAAAGAACACCAATACACAACCATCACCAAACAATGTGCAACAATATGATGCATGCATGAAACATAGCAATATGAGTGTGTTGGGCTAATGCAACTAAAGACCAGAAGGGTTTGAACCAATTTGAATCAAAGATTCAAATTTCAAACTCAAACATGGCCCTTTAAAGTGTTTTTCCTTGTTCTGTATTAAACATCAGGTTAACTTGTTTAATCATGCATGAAAATAGTACAGATGGATAGATTGGATTTTTCTGATCATTTTTCATATATAATTTGTATGATTTGGAGTTACAGAATAAAAGTTATGAATTTTTGAAGTTTAAACTATATTCTGGAATTTCCTATATTAGATTAATTCCAGAAAATCAATTATTGCGTCAGGCTGACGTCAGTGTGACGTCAGCAGGTCAACGGAACACGTACGGGTCAAACCTGACAGTGGGTCCCGCGTGTCAGGGTGATTAATTTAATTAAAGTTTAAATAAAACTAAACCTGTTTAATTAACAGGGCTGGGCCCCACCTGTCATTGACTCAGGGGAGTCAACCAGGGCCCACCCGTGGTCAAACCTGGGTCGGCTGCACCGGCGTTTAGCCGCCGGCGAGCCCGACGCGGCGGCGGAAGTGGTTTTGGCTGTTTCGGCCACCAAATGGGTCGCGGAGACCACCGGAGTGGAGCTGAGGACGAGCCGCAACTCTTGGTGGAGTCTGTTGGGGTCGGGGTGGCCGGAGTTGGCGCCGGCGACGACTTTGGCGGCCACCGGGGTTCGGCCGAAGACGAACTTGACGCTAGAGGGGTCGGTGAGGCGCGGGGAGTAGCTAGCTAGGTGCTACGTGACACGGTGAGCATGATGGACACCGTGGAGTGGTCGGAGGGTGACCGGGAGCACGTCAGCGACGAGCTCCACGGCGGTGGGTGCGGTTGAGCTCCGGGAGGTCGCTACACAGCTCGGGAGCAAGAAAAGGAGGGGGGAGATGGCTAAGCTCACAGTGAGTGCGACGAAGCCCTTGGTGCGGCCGGGGATGGACCGGAGCGACGACGGCGTTGAAGGGGATCTCCGGCGACGGCGGTTCGGGCGAGGTCGTTGCGGTGGACTCGGGCGTTGCGAGCGCTCGGGGCTCGGCTTGCTCGATGGAGTGGACAGCGGCGGAGCTCCTGGACACGATGAGAGGACGCACGGGCGGCGGGGAGCACGGCTACGACGAAGGCACGGCGATGGTGGCGTCGGTCATGGCAGGGGAGCACGAGGGGGAGGAGCTGGAGAGGAGAGGGGGTGTCTGGGGGGGTTCGGGGGAGCGAGGGAGGCCGATCCACGACGTCACCGGGCGAGGGGAGCGGCGAGGCGGCGAGCAGGTGCATGGCGCATGCTGCGGTCGCCGTCGGGCACCTGCCTGCCTACCTGGCCGGCAAGCAGCTCGCTGGAGCGGCGTTGGGCTGGGCCGGCAGGTGGGCCGGAAGCAGGCGTCAGGTAAGTTTTTCCATTTTCTTTCTGTTTTCTGTTTTTTTAATACTTCTGCAACTTTGTTGAATTAAATAAAATACTTAGGCCACTCCTAAAATCACCAAACTACTCCTGGTCCATAGTTGGATTATTTCCAACATGAAACATTTTAGTTTGGAGATATTTGAGCATTTAAATATTTTATATAATTTTAAATGCCCAAATTCAAATATTTATGATTTAATTCAAAAACCCTAAGATGGCCTAGGAAAATGTGCATCACTTTTGGCAGAGGTTCTGAACCAAGACAAAAATGATGGGCATTTTAGAAGGGCATTTCAGGTTCATTGAAAAAGTTTTTAGTAAACCCTAATTGGTTTCAGAGGGGACTGGGGGTTTTGTCATCCCCATTTCAGGTTTCTGATGAAAGAATAAACATGATGCAACACTCTAATGCATAGCTAACTAGGGTGTGACATCAACGGTGCGTCCTCGACGGTAGCGCAGCACTCTGAAGAGGTGCGCTTGCCGGAGTGGGCATCAGAGCTCTTGTCGGACTTGGTCTTCTTCTTCCCCCCGGGAGCTTCAGCGGCAAGTATCTTGCGTTCTGCTGTGGCTGCTGCTTCCCGGTAGATCTTGTCGGTACAGATAAGAGCATCCTTCTTGTCGCCAGGGATAGAGATGACACTTATTGGGCCTGGCATTTTCAGTATGTTGTACGCATAGTGAGAGGCTGCCATGAACTTGGCGAGTGCCGGACGGCCAAGCATTCCATTGTAAGGTAATGGAAAGTCGGCAACGTCAAATGTGACCCTCTCAGTCCTGAAGTTCAGCTCACTGCCAAATGTTACCGGCAACGTGATCTTTCCCTTTGGCTTGATCCTTCCCGGGTTGATTCCTTGAAATGTGCCGGTCTCTTCGAGCTCGCTGTCAGGGATCTGGAGCTTCTGGAGCACCGCGGAGGAGATCAGGTTCAAGCCGGCCCCGCCGTCAACTAGCATCTTAGTGACCTTGAGGTTGCGGATTGTTGGTGAAACCAACTTTGGCAAGCACCCGACCGCAGTTATGCGATCCGGGTGGTCCTCAATATCAAAGATGATAGGCGTGCCGGACCATTTCAGAGGCTTGCGTGACTCTTCGGGTGGTTCTGCTGCATTAACTTCCCGCACCCACTGCTTGAGCTAGCGGTGCGAGGCATGCAGAGAAGCACCACCGTCGACGCACAGGACCTCTGTGGCTTTCTGGAACTCCTCCTCATCAGTTTCCTCATCATCCATATCTTCATCGTCGCCGTCATCTTCATCCTTGTCGCGGCCGCGAGGAGGTCTATCTCCTTGCCACTGCTTGTCCTTGCCACGGCGTCCTCCTCGGCCGGGACGTTTCTTGCCGGATCCACCAGCTCCTTCCTGGGCCTTCTCCTTGTCGCGCCGCTCGTATTCAGCTTTCTGTTGCTCAACAAGCTGCTCGACTTTCTTACAGTTCTGGAGATCATGGCCCTTGGTGCGGTGGATCTTGCAATATTGCTTGTTGGGGCCGTCCTGCTTGTCGGCGACTGCTGCCTCCGCGGCAACCTCCTTACCGGGTCACCAGCTTTGGCTTTCTTGGCGCCGCCACCGTTGCCGGACTGCTCAACAACTAGCACTTCTTTGCCTTTCCTCCTTCTGTTGTTCTGCCGCCGGTTTTTCCTTGTCGGGGCAACATCTTCACTGTCAGATCCCCCCGCTCCTATATTTTCTCCGGGGAGTCTCCTCCCTTCCCCAGCACGCGCACACTTGTCGGCCAGCGCATATAACTCACAAACGTCCCTGATCTTGCACATCGCCATTTCCTCCCGCATCCTGCGGTTCCGCACGTTCTGATGGAACGCGCTGATCACCGCGGCACGGTGGACGTCTGGGATGTTGTGCTGCACACTACTGAATCTCGGAATGTACTTGCGCAGGGGCTCTCCTTCCTTCTGGGCGAGCAGATGAAGATCACTCTCCTGGCCATGAGGCTTGTGTCCGCCAGTAAAGGCGCCGACAAACTGATGGCACAGATCAGCCCAAGAGGATATGGAGTTGTCCGGCAAGTGCTGAGCCAGGATTTGACGTTGGGCTTGAGCACCAGCGGGAAGTAGTTGGCAAGGATCTTGTCATCTCGTCCCCCGGCAGCTTGCACCGCAATGGTGTAGATGCTGAGGAACTCTGACGGATGCGTCTTGCCGTCGTACTTCTCCGGTACGTCTGGCTTGAAGTTCTTTGTGCTGGGCCACTGGACTTGCCGCAGCTCACGAGTGAACGCAGGACAACCTACCGCGTACGGCAGATCGCCTGGTTCCCCTGGCGCATGCATGTCAACAGAGGGCCCAGCGTGCTTGTCGGATTGACGTCGCGCTTCTCTTCGGCGCTCGATGCGGGTTCGAGCGTCTTCTTGTTGTCGATCATGAAGAACTTGGCGCTGATCGTGATGAGCTCGTGGATCCGACGATGCAGTGGAGTCGCTGTCGAGGTGGATCCGGCGAGTCGGCGATCTTGGCCTTCGGGGCGGTGATTGCATGGTAGTTGCACCTCCGCCCGTTTCGTCGCCACCGGCTCGCGTCCGGCGGCCCTGCCGCGGCGGCGACGCGCTCGGCCGCCGTGGAGTGTCGCCGTTGGCGTAGCCGATGAGACTCTGAATGGTGGCTCTCCATTCGTCGATCTTGTCCGACGTCGGAGGGTAATCTAGGAGAAGTTGAGCTCGTGCCAAAGCTTCTGCTGAAGTGGTGGGTAGCAGTGGCGGACGGCGCGAGGAGCGGGACGTGCTCGAACTTCTAACTATGTTAGAAGGAGCAGTATCCCGTCCAGGTGACCGTGCCCCGCTCGTGCCAGCACGCTGGCGTGCATGCTGGTCTTGAGCGCCCCGTGATCCACCAGCTTGGTCTTGGGCTATCATGCGTATGGCACTGCTAGTGCCATGACGCTGTTGATCTTGCGCCTCCTGAGAGTGGCGTGGAACATGTACAGTCGTCGAGGTTTGTGCAGCCTTGTTCTTGGACCTGGCGGCATCATGAGCTTCCTCGTCGATGTCCTTTCTTCCGCCGGCGTCCATCCCACCACTCGTTTGCTCCAACGGTGGCGGAAGTGACGTGGATGGAGCGGCTGCCACCGAAGTCTTCTTCTTCGGTGGCATGTGGATGAAGGGAATAAAGATCTAGCTCATGTGAACGCCGGATCTGGTTCACACAATCTCAACACCCCCCTACCTTGCGCGCCAAAGATGTCGGGGAAAACTGATCCACGAACACCTATGGGACCGGCGGACCGGGCCCCTTTCGGTTCGGCGGGGGGCGGAGGTCGCGCGAAGAGCAGATCGAGGCGAGGCACACGAGCGGTTTACCCAGCTTCGGAGCTCTCCGGAGAGATAACACTCCTACTGCTGCTTGTCTGGTTGTATTATCTGGTGTTCTTGCTCTCGAGCGAGAGAGTGTGATGTTTTCTGGGCTCCGAATCAATCGAAGCAAACTGTCCGAACCTCCGAACCTCTAAAACCCGAACCCCCTCTACGTTGCCCACGGGCCTCCTTTTATATGCTAAAGGGGTCACCGACAGGTGGCAACGCAGAGGAGGGTAAAAACGTAAAAAGAGAGGTAGTTGATACAGTTGCTTGTACAGTGCACCCTACCTAACCCTGACGGCAGGGGACAAGGGCATTAAATGCCCGTCTGAGTCGCCCGAACAGTGCAGAAAAGGACCGTTAGGGGCGCCACCGTTCGCCACGATGGCGATCTTGTCAGCTTCGCATGCCACTGCGCACCGCTGGCTGCACAGCCTCCCACCACGCGCGCCCGGAGAGGCCCCCAGAGCGACACGTTGGTGGATGCACTGGAGCGTGGGCGCAGAGTGGCCGCCTGCCGCGGCAAGCGCCTTGCCGCTGTTGTTATCTTGCCGGGTCCAGAAGCTCGTCGCTCACCGGGCCCCGGGGTACCTTGTTTAGTCTTCCCGGCAAGCTAATCTTGCCGGGGCCTTGTTGCCTTGCCGGAGCGCGTGGCGCGTCGCGGCAAGTTCCTTGGAGCGCCTTGGTTGGCCTTCCCGGCAAGCTCCTCTTGCCGGGGTCTTGTCTCCTTAGCTTAAATACTTTGTTCTTGGATGGCTCCAAGGGAACCTTGGGGGATCTTGGCGTTTGCCCGGCAAGCCTTTGCCGCGGGGTGCTGCAACTGCCCGTGCACAAGTTCGGGGTACTAGGGTACCCCTATTCTAGTACACTGACATGATATCCCAACAATAAACAATGTTCCAATAAGGAACGATCTCCAATCTTCACCTCCAACTAGCAACGCTATAAGAGGGGCTGAGCAAAGCGGTAACATAGCCAATCAACGGTTTGCTAGGACATGGTGGGTTAGTGGTTTTATAAGGCAATTTGGGAGGCATGATAAACAAGTGGTAGGTATCATAGCATAGTCATAGCAAAAGAGCGAGCATCTAGCAAGCAAAGATAGAAGTGATTTCGAGGGTATGGTCATCTTGCCTGCAAAGTTGTCAGAGTTGACTTGATCCTCGTAAGAGAACTCAACGGGCTCCTCATTCGAGAACTCGTCTCCCAGCTCTACCCAAACAATAATAACAAGCAAACGGAACACAATCAACCACGTGCAATGCTCAAGCAACATAATGCAAACATGGTATGATATGCGGGATGCGGTATGTGATGTATATGCAAGATTTGACAAGGAATGATTGAACCTGGCCTCAATTTGGAAATCCAAGAGTTCCACTGGAAAGGTGAGGTGATTTTGGTTGAAATCGATATAAAGATCACCGGAATTGGATGCACGGTTTGGAAATGGCAAGCAAAACAAATATGGCACCGGTCTGCGATAATCAACAAGTAGCCATCTAAATGCATCAAGATAATTATGCTACAGTACTCAAACATGACAACAAAATACATGGCAGGGATCCACTCATGATGCTTAACAAAAGTTTAACACTGAGCTACGGCTAATTCATCCATTAACAGGTTCAAACAAGCATGGCAAAAGTGCAAATGATAACAGGTTTCAGACTTAGTGAAATTAACACAAGTCTGGAATCTATCATCAGGAAGCACACTTTAGAGCATGAAAACTACATGCTACAGGAACTTAACATGGCAACGCAAGGCATGGCATGAAGCTACTCAAAGCACTTAAAAAAAGTCCCTTAGTGACCTTGAGCCAAAAGGGATCAGAAAATACAATTGCAAGCATGTGAACATGTCAAAAACATAAACAGATCTCAGACTTGGTGAAAAACTGGAGCATGCAAACCAGTTAACGAGTAGGCATGTTCACGAGCTCGATACACTCACTACAGAGCATGGCATGACAAACTAAGAATACACCCAACAAGAATACATGACATGGATGCTAGACATGGCAATAAAAACACCATAGCATGCACGGATCAATAGGAACATCCTCGGCAAAATCGCTAATCATGTCAACAATCTGCCAGGATTCACGATATTGCACAAGTAGAGCTCGATTGACTCAAGATAGGGTTCTCCATAAATGCAAAAAAAGACATGGATGGATAGAGCACCATAATGTTAACAAAACATCCTTACTGATTATCCTCAAAAGAGGCATAGATCACTAGGAAACAACATGAACATATGACATAACGACAAAATCAGGACAAGGACTTAGAGAAATTATGTGTCCTTGAAATCAGCATTACCGATTACGCTACTTTGCAAGCTTGTGCTAGTCACCACATGGATCACAAAAATACATGGCAAGCACCTCTGTAAAGATGGCATGGCATATAACAAAACACATGTAGAGCTCAGGAGCATATCATGCACACATTAATCATGGCAAAAATGACAAAAAGCTATTTGATGAAACAGATCTAACAAATTTATCACATAGCCCTCTTCCAACAGCATTTCGGGCATCAAGATGAGCTCAAATGAAAATGATGCAATAAGATGAAATGATGTACTCGTTGAGGCGAACATTTTGATATGCTACACACGCAAATCGGAGCTACAGATGCATAGATACGACATGATGAAGTTGCCTAAAAATACTGAGAAACTGGGGACTTAGGAAATTTTTTACCCTCCGGATCTAGGGTTTACTGTAGCTGGCAGCGCGCGTGAACCGATGCAACTCAGGCAAGCTCTTGGTCTACTCCGGCGAGCTCTATAGGCGAGGGGAAGGCCGGATTCGGTCCCCCTCCGTCCGGATCCGATGGCGGGCGGCGGCGCCGGCCACCGTGGGGGTCCCTGGAGGCGCGGGGAGACGCGGTGGAGTTCGGCGAGGCCGGCGGCGGTCATTGGAAATGGCGGGCGGCGGCGCGGCGGTCGACGCAGCAGCGCAGTGGCGGGGAAGAGGCGAGGAGGCGCGGGCGCGAGGAGGAAGAAGCGGGCGCGAGTGGCGCGCGGCCTCGGCCCGGACGGCGGCGGGGAGGGCCGGCGCTGGGCCTGGCGGGCCCGCGCGACAGCGGCGAAGTGGGGCTCGCCCACGGGACAGGTGGCAGCCGCTGGTTCGTTCGGCGGAGCGGGCGGACGTGTCCGGCCGTCCGGATTTTGTCCGGCGGTGCGTGGAGAGGGAGGGGTCTAGGGTTTGCCCGAGATTTTTGGAAAGGGATCTATTTATAGAGGTAGAGGGAGCTAGGGATGTCCAAATTGAGTGTAGTTTTCGGCCACGTGATCATGATCGAACGCTCTAGAAGATAGAAGGGGTTTAGGTGGGTTTTGGGCCAAATTGGAGGTGTGTTGGGCTGCAACACGAACGAGGCCTTCTCGGTCCCTCGGTTAACCGTTGGAGTATCAAACGAAGTCCAAATGGCACAAAACTTGACAGGCAGTCTACCGGTAGTAAACCAAGGCCACATGACAAGTCTCGGTCCAATCCGAAAACGTTTAACCCCCACACACGGAAAGAGGTATAAAGGACCACCGGAGGAGATAGGAGCGCTGGAATGCAAAACGGACAACGGGGAAAATGGTCGGATGCATGAAACGAACACGTATGCAAATGCAAGGCACATGATGACATGATATGAGATGCATGACAAAGGCAACAACACATGGAGACAAAAACCCGACAACGGAGAAAAATAAAATAACTTAGGCCGGAAACGCCAAGAGTTGGGATACATATAAGGTAAATTACATCCGGGGTGTTACAAGTTTAAGCTTCAAAACCTGACCTGGCGGCCAGGGGCGTAACTTTCGATCTGCTCTAGATGGCCAAGCGAATTGGCCCGCAGTGCGAAGCCGCCAAACACAAAGATCTGTCCGGGGAGAAAAGTCTCACCCTGGACTACATCGCTATCGATGATAGTAGGAGCCATCAAGCCTGACGGCGACGACACAGAGGAACTCTCAATGAAAGCACCAATGTCGATGTCAAAACCGGTGGATCTCGGGTAGGGGGTCCCGAACTGTGCGTCTAAGGCGGATGGTAACAGGAGGCAGGGGACACGACGTTTTACCCAGGTTCGGGCCCTCTTGATGGAGGTAAAACTCTACGTCCTGCTTGATTAATATTGATGATATGGGTAGTACAAGAGTAGATCTACCACGAGATCAGAGAGGCTAAACCCTAGAAGCTAGCCTATGGTATGATTGTATGTTGTCCTACGAACTAAAACCCTCCGGTTTATATAGGCACCGGAGGGGGCTAGGGTTACACAAGGTCGGTTACAAAGGAGGAGATATACATATCCGTATTGCCTAAGCTTGCCTTCCACGCCAAGTAGAGTCCCATCCGGACACGAGACGAATTCTTCAATCTTGTATCTTCATACTCCAACAGCCCGGCCAAAGGATATAATCCGGCTGTCCGGAGACCCCCTAATCCAGGACTCTCTCACTCCCCCTCCCCACCCCACCCCAACAATGACAGCAGAAGGGTGACAACTCAATCTGATCTTAATCTGTCAATTGGTTTCTCTCTCAAACATTGTGTCTCTGTGCCTCGCTCAGACACACTCGATATGTCTTTCTCTCCATAGCCCCCTCGATATGTAGACTTCTCACGCGCGCACAGTTGTAGTGACGATGACGCTGAACCCAGTGTGCCTTGTTTTTACCGGCCTCATGTGATAGTTTTCACCCTGTTTTCTGTTAATTAACAAGGCAACCTTTTCTTTGTTACTACTAGTGAATCTGTAATCATTCGGGGCAGACATAGAATATATCACTTCAACCCAATTATCATATTAACTATTTTAAAAGAAACTAGTTAGATGCCTGTGCATCGCACGGAACATCAAGATGCATTTCTATGAGTAGTTTATCTTGTGACAGAAAAGGATGAATAAGGGAAGGCCTTATTTGCAAATGTGGAGAGGGGTGTGTGTATCTTTTTGCAAGATTTCCATAGTTTCCTTCCTACCCGTTAGATATGAATCTGACGGCCTATATTGCAAGATGGCACACATGCCATCATCACCAACTCTATTTTCTACTCCCTCTGTTCCTAAATATTTATCTTTTTAGAGATTTCAACAAGTGACTACATACAGAGCGAAATGAGTGAATCTACACTCTAAAATATGTCTACATACACATCCGTATGTGGTAGTCCATTTGAAATCTGAAAAAGACAAATATTTAGGAACGGAGGGAGTATAAGAGTAGACATGGAGATATATCTCCAGCATGGTCCACAACAAAAATGCGTTGGACTGGTTAGCGCCAGCTGCTCGCAACGCGATGACCTGAGTTCAAATCTGTCTTTAACTTTAGATTTTCATATTATATATTACTTATTTAATATATAGTTATTTCGCTATTATACTGACAGTGGAACCCACAAAGTACTTAGAATACAATATTAAGGATGGACTTGTTTCTTTTTAACTTTCTATACGAAGTTGTAGCCACCCTGCAAGTCATGTGTGCATTGTACATGCAATTAACTTTTTATGGAGGGAGAATCATACACGCAATTAATTCAAATGGATTGGATGTGACTCTATTATTTCCAACATAAGAGCATCTTCAACGTCAGCCGACAAATTTCTTACCGCTTCCTTCCGCGGAGGACGACATCAAACGCCAGCATCATACATTTTCACAACTCTAACTAACCAGATGAAATTCGTGCAAACACGGACTGATTTCATATAAGCATGAAGGATTTCCTATAAAAAGCCGGATCTTCATATAAACATGATGGATTTCATTACATTTACATGAATTGAGCGGTGGTAATCCGTCTCTATTGGTATAATTAATACTCCCTCCGTCCGAAAATACTTGTCCTGGAAATGGATATATCTAGACTTATTTTAGTTACAGATAGATCCAATTTATCCATTCTTAGAACAAATATTTCCTGCCAGCCGGAGAGGGAGTACCTAATCTAAATGGCCGCCCACGGATCCCTTTGTCTTCCTCATGTCCGGCAGACACTTGCGGGGTCGATGAAGGTCCTTGGAAGAGACGAAGCAGCAAAGAAACTACCTGAATGCGCAGTCGTCGCCTCAGCGGTGAACTTCATGTGACCCAAGTGTCGGCAGCCTACCGTGTTCTACTTCTCCTTGATGATGGCGGCAGACACGGAGAAGCTGGCCACCGACTCATCACTCTCCACGCACCCGACTTCTGTCTCTGCCTGCATGGTGCTGACGTAGGCACAGGAAGCACGCCCACAGACACGGGA
Organism: Triticum dicoccoides; assembly: GCF_002162155.2. Classification (NCBI taxonomy): domain Eukaryota; kingdom Viridiplantae; phylum Streptophyta; class Magnoliopsida; order Poales; family Poaceae; genus Triticum; species Triticum dicoccoides. The sequence goes on along the minus strand of NC_041384.1, from coordinate 577,217,913 downwards.
GGCGCGGCCACCGCAGACACGGGTGGCGCAGTACAACGCGGCAGTGACGACGCCCGTACCGACGTGCTCGCCGCCGTGCCGGCTTGGAGCAACTCGCCACTCCTCATCAAGTTGAACTAGAGCGGCGAGTTGCTGAACCACGCACCGGCTTTGAGTGGAAACTGGCTCCGTCGGGCCAAGCGAGGTTGGTGAAGCACCGAGCGGCCTCGCCTGTATCCATAGGGCTCGACGGGCCACCCAGCCGGGTAGTATGCTGGAGAACGGCTCCTCGGAAGCCATCTGAAGAGTGGAGAAAATGGTGAAGGAGGAGATGGGGGAGCGGCGGAGGGGTGTGATTCTTGCCCGTTGTCTGTCTGGCCTCATTTAAATAGAGGGCAGCCGGTAGGAGCTTGGTTGGTGTCTGGCCTCGTTTAAACTAAGGCGGACGGGAGGAGCTCGGCCAGCGTTGCGTTTAATTCCGGCCCGCTCATGAACGACCGTGTGGTCGGAGTAGGTTTCTCGGTTTGCATGCGGGTTTAACGGAGGGGTTTAATGGAGGCGAGGAGGCGTGTTCAGCTGGGCGTGCAGTGGGCGATGCAGTACTATTCGTTTTGATAGCGGGCAGAGCAGTTCCCGGTACGGCTTTAATGCAGACGAGGGAGGGGGTAGCGGTTCATGAAATGTTAAAGGGCCAATGATGCATCCTCCTTCAATTAGCATCGTGAATGCATGAGGGAAGTAATGGGAGGAGGACCGGGAAAAGAGGCTGCACGATGTGAATGCAACACAGTTTGCACTCATATAAAGGCGCCCCTCCATTCCAATACATCTACCACATCGTACGCACCTAAGCATTTGCCTAAGAACCTACACTAAGAGAAAAAGTGCTCACTCCAGACCCATGGCGGTGATGCGCGCGAGTGGCCAACGACTATGCCAGATGGTCCACGACGCCGACCTCCGGCATGGCGCCGAAGATCGTCTTCAGACGGTGTTGGCGACCGGCTGGTGGATGGCCGCCGTCGACGCCAACTATGACTCTTTGTTGGACCAGATGATCATTTCCACCACCAACAAGTTCACTGTCCTCAAGAAGCTCGCGGATGACATCACCGTACTCTCTAGCCCACGCGCCCGGGCTCCTCATTGCCTTCCACCCTAATCAGCCTCCATTGCCGGAACCTCTTTCAAGCACTGGTGGCCCTGCGACTTCCCGCCGATGCCATGAAGAATTTCCACCTGGAGGTTGCGCTTGCCATGAGGCGCCTCACCCTGCAAATTCGCCGACCTACACATCTACATGTACGAGCAAATCATGTACACAGGTATCTATAAGGCCAGTGAGGACGCTACGATGTTGGCCTTCCTCAACCGTCTGGAAGCCTTGAATGCCTTTGTTGAGAAGCACCTTGACCTCGCCACAAAAGCCGCCGCTCCTTAGCCACCGGTCGGTGACCCGATGCACTAAGTGGAGGAGGAGGAGGTCGTACGTTGATGGAGGCATCTTTCTTCTTGCCTCATGTAACCACCACTGCGATCGCATCATTGTGGCCTTAATTCTTATTGTGCTATTGCATTCTCGTTCCAGCCAATACCGACATGTGTGATCCCTTTGCTTAATTATATGCATCACTGTAACTAGTACTCCATCCGTCAATTTGTAAGTTGTGCTTGCCTTTTCCATCAACTTCTTGCAACCCACGGGCATCTTGCTAGAAACACTAGAACGTGTCAGACCGCATGTGACCAAAACGACGATGCGCCAACGTAGCTACTACGTACCCTGCTTATCTGGCAGAAATAGCCCCGCCCTAGCATTTCCAATCATTATTTCTATCTATCGATCATTCCAAGAAGCAGAACCAAATGTTACAGTTTATACATGTTTCTCTACTCCTACTCCTATAAAAGACTTAGTTGGTGATGGTGGTGTGTCTTCCATTCGTCATTTCTGACCATTAGATCTGCATCTAATGGCTGTGACGTAAGTTGTGGCATTTTTGCAACAATAGCCCACTTCTCTGCTTCAATTTACAGAAAACCCCTTATTATCTTGAAAGCAACCACATCCCTCCATCAACTCATCAAAACAGCCTGAGAAATATATTTTGAGTGAAAAGTAATATATTTTTAGTGGTATATATGTATATCAAAACAAGAGTGATTTCTTTCAAGTTTGTGAACAAGTACTACTATTCTACTACTTTTGATCTGTCGCAACGTACAGGAACATTGCTAGTAAAAGGAAAAGGCCTGCCGCGTTTGCGTTGCACCCCCACATGCCCGGAAATCGGGAGTACTCCACAGCACGTCCGGCACGCCACATAGCTAGGGAAGGCGTGTTCCTAGCATTTTCACTTTCATGTGGGACCGCCGTTGAGCAAATCGACTATTGGCAAACCGCACCCCGCCCGCCGCCGGGTTGGAAAACAAAAACGAGGGGAAGATCTAGCTGTAGCACGGAAGCCAAGAAATTTGGTGTCAGATGGGGCTCGTTGATAGAGTAGGAGCATTCCGTACTACTACTCCTACTAGTACGAAGTTTGTACTACAACTAGTACTACCACTATACAACTAGGTACGTGCACGACACAATATCGTAGGAACAAAAAACGGGAAGATCTTGTTTTGGGTGATTTATCTTTTTTCAGTCAATGTACAAATAATACGATGTGGGGGTCACCCATGAAGCTTATGTGGCTTGGTTGCATGGCTATGAAAGGTTAGAGAAAAATAAATAGATAATGTCTTTAGAGTGCACTCCACTAAATAGATATACTTTGGATCCATTGCAACACACGGGCCGGCACATTGGTAGTAGCAAGAAACAAATTCCGGGTTTGGCACAAGCTCGTACTGCGGGAGCACCACAAGGCCTGCCGCAGGAGTTACATTTCCCTCTCGAGGCCCACGAGACCGAGCTTCAGTGGCTTAGTGCACTAGCCTATGAGTGAATGACATGTGGACCTTAAATGCGGCTGGCCCACATGTCATTCTCATGGTGGTGGCATGGTTCACGACTCACTCATTCAAGATGAACCAGCCGGTGGTGGCGTGGCCATGGCGAGGGTGCCACAGCTGGGCATCGGGGTGTTACGAGGCACAGATGGCGACACCGACGGGCACTACCTGTAGTACAGAAGTACTCCAGCTGAGGATTGATTCCCGGGACGAAATGTGTCACAGGCACTGGATGAAAATTCGATGGTGCGGGAGTACAGATCGGAGCACAGGAGTGGAACTGGCAAACCGCGTCTAATCGGGTGTGCTTGTGGTAGAAAGTTGATGGTCGCCGCAGTTCAGCTGGCCCGCATGTCATGCACACAAAGGCATAGGAGCGGTGGGGCCGAGAGGGATGAGGCACACATCGGGGACGTGGTGCTATGGGTTGGAGCGGCGTCGTGGGAATCGCGTGTGGGTGTGGCAATGGTAGAAACAAGGAACCTGATGGTCGCCATGGTTCAACTTCCATGGACAAGGTGTCATGTCTGCTGACACATGCATCGCATACCACTCACTGCAAGGAGCAGTAGTAGAGAAAACTTGTTCCAAAAATACCATTTTTCCGATAAAATTCTCGAGATATCATTAGTTTTTTCACATGGGATTACTCCTGCAAGGGTCAATCACAACATGTGTTTTTAAAAAAAATGCATCTTGATGTTCCCTACAATGCACGCGCATCTTGCTAGTTATAGATGAAGCCCACACAGGCATCTTGCCACAGGGTGTGCCTCTGACCAAAACTCAATTTTTTTTCAGACGCTTAGGTGCACCGAGTGCCGTGCCACTCTACAAAATGTAAAAAACCCAGCTCCAATATTTTTAAAACTCGCTATCTTCAAACTAGCCACACCCGTCCCACACCTCATCAAAATAGCCCGAGGAATATATTTTGCGTCAAGCATGATTTATTTTTACTGATATATGTATATCAAAACTAGAGTGTTTATATTTCAAGCCCGTGAACAAGTATTATTCTACCGCTTTGGATCCATTGCAACGCACGGACCAACACATTGGTAGTAGTAGTCACTATCTCTATCTCTACTCTACTCTTATAAAAAATAGAGTTGTTGATGATGGTGTGCCTGCCATCCTGCAGTATAGGCCGTCCTTTTTATATTTTACGGATAGGAAGGAAACTATGGCAATTTTGCAAAAATAAACCCACACCCCTCTCCACATTTGCAAATAAGGCCTTCCCTCGTTCATCCTTCTCTCTCACAAGATAAACTACTCATACAAATCCATCTTGATGTTTCGTGCAACGCACATGCATCTTGCTAGTCTACTACTCTCTTATATCTTATTAAAAAAACAAAGTTGGTGATGATGGCGTGCCCGCCAACCTGCAATATAGGCCGTCTGATTTATATCTGACGGATAGGAAGAAAACTATGGCAATTTTGCAAAAAGATACCTACACCCCTCTCCACATTTGAAAATAAGGCCTTCCCTCGTTCATCCTTTTCTCTCAAAAGATAAACTACTCATACAAATGCATATTGATGTTCCATGCAACGCACGAGGATGTTTCCTTGGGGGTCTCTCCAGCGCGGCGTGGCCGTAGTTGCAAGTTGACGCCCCATGAGATGCCGACATTGAGGGGCACTCGGATTTTGTCCGATGAGCAGGTAAGATGAGTTTGATCACGTAGTAAATGCATTCTAAGGACTACTTCCGTGTCCATTTCCTAATTCTCCCCCTGCCCACTGTTTCATAGGTTAGGCTCCGTGCGAGTGGAGATTGACTTGTATATGTACGGGAGGGTACCAACATCAATTTGCACAACATTTACAATGGTGACACCGTTCCCGTAGAACCTTTGTCCAACATTGGGATCAGCCATGCAATGGGCCACCGCCTGAATTGGTATGATGGAACCACGATGAGATTGAAGAAGATAGCATGAACCTTGCACATGGCGGTCAAAGGTGGACCATGTTGTCTGCGGTCGATTTGTTGCCGTACGAGTACGAAGACGATGTGCTCCTTTCTAATGGCATCTTTGCGGTGAAAACCCAGGGGACTTGTTTCGTATGGGACACATACTATGGTATATTCCCTCTCTCCCAATTATTAGTTTTGAATTATTTTTTTGTTTTATTAGTTTCAAATTCAAATTAGATCTCCCCATCACATGTTGAGATTACAATGTCCATTAAATCGTTGCCTACATGTATAGTAAAGAAACAAATCTCGAGTTTCGCATGAGTTCGTGCAGCGGTAGCACCACAAGGCCTTGGGTAGGAGTTAAATTTCCCTCTTAGGGCCCTCGAGACTGAGCTTCAGCGCCTTACTACATCTGCCTTTGAGTCAATAACATGTGGACCCAATAGGTGGCTGGTCCACATGTAATGGTCCCGAAGGCAGAGGGGCAGTGTGGCCGAGAGGGGTGAGCTGCAGGTCGGGGGACGTGGGGTGTCATTGGTTCGAGCGGCGTCATGGGAATCTCATGTGTTGTGGTAGAAAGTTGATGGTCGCCGCATTTCAGGTGGCTCACATGTCATGCACACAAAGGCAGAGGGGCGGTGCGGCCGATAGGGGTGAGGCGCACGTCGGGGGACGTGGTGCCATGGGTTGGAGCGGTGTCATGGGAATCGCGTGTGGGTGTGGCAGTGGTAGAAACAAGAAACGTGATGGTCGTCGTGGTTCAACTTCCATGGACAAGTTGTCATGTCTACAGACACATGCATTGCATACCGATCACTAGAAGGAGTAGTAGAGAAAGCTAGGCAGTTCCTTATAGTCAAGCGGACCCATGCCTACCACTTGTTCCAAAGACACGCACACCATCAAATAGTCCATCTATATCAATATACACAGAGATGGAATAATTTTTTTACAAGAGAGGAAATAGTACATCCATCCATAATGCCCTGCTGCTGGTGCTTCTTCTTCTTCTTCTTCTTCTTCTTCTTCTTCTTCTTCTTCTTCTTCTTCTTCTTCTTCTTCTCCTTCTTATTGTTCTCATTTTCTATTGGAGGCGGCTTCGCAACAAGCTCTTTGGACCTTGCAGCTATCTCGAAACTCACATGTGCATCAAGGGCAGCATATTTTATCCGCTCGTACGTCAAGGGATAATTCTCCCATCCAGACGACCTTAATGCCAGCGTCTCGTCACCCTTCTGAAGATTTGTTCCGATCACAAAATTTGCTACGTCGAATAGGGATGGTGTTGGTTTATCACAATCTTCTACAGGAATTCTTGTTTTGGTTTGTACATCAATGATGCTTTTCAAATCAAGGTTGTATGGCTCCAACTTCTATTTGTCCCCTGCGATGGCTGTCCCACAGAAGTATATGTCCTCACAAGACAAGAAATCATGAAGATCACCTGGTATGGAGGGCGCGTGTATGATGTGGTACACCAAAACATCATCTTCAAGGCATAGCTGGAGGACGTCGGCGTGCAGGATCTTCCTAGTGGCACGCCGCGTGTACTCCGCGTCGACACCGATGACCTTCATCTCCACCTTTTGGAGGGAGTTGGATACATTGTTTATCCACTTCCGAACAAACCTTGGGTGGTCGGTGACTGTGGCAACTATGCTCAACAAGCCTTCGACAAGGACATGTTAAACACTAAAAACCTGCATCTCGATCTCTTTCGCCATTTGGAACCGCTGGACCGGAGGGCTTTGATTTGGAGAATTAGGATTAGATGGCTAGTCTAACTGAAGAAGATGATGATTTAAAGGGGCTTCGGAATTACTCCAGGAGGATGTGAAGAGGTTAAAACAATGTGAATGCAGTGTGGTTTGGATGCAAATGAAGATGAAAGAGAGGTGAAGAAGCCTAGGAAAATCGGTTCCCGATGGAGAAGTAAATGGGAGAAGTGGCCTACAGGAAGTTGATTAGATGGCTAGGTAGACTAAACGAAAAGGCTATGAGGGTAGACTGAGGAGTGGTACCTATCCGTGTACGTGCCCATCCTTCTAGTGGTACATGTGCCACTGGCTAGTTGAGGTCACTCTTTCGAATCACTGTGGGGAGACATTTTACGATTCCTTTTTATTTTTGCACCCCTCCTGGCAGGTGGGACCTATGCAAATGGATAAAAAATGTGTCGTAGCTGGTATGGATGGATATTGGCGCGTGCGTGGGAGACACAACATTCTCTAGTTAAGGAATAAGTAAGCGGTTATCCTCAAAAAAGAAAAAAAGCCTTCTTCACGCTTCCACATGCACGAGAATTTGGTTCTACTTGCATTATAGATGATACCTGGAGGATGAAGTGAACCCAGAGGCATGCTAGCACGGGAGTACTACTCATGTTCCTACTACTCCTACTACTAGTCGTAGTACAACTATGGTACACTTGATGGTCAAAATATTATTCATCTGGTCCTCACAGTGAAGTGAAAAGACCCTGCGCCCGAGGTGACACCAGTCCAGGCGGTGTGTCCGGGTTACCAAAGTCAACCTGACCTTGTGCACTGTGCAGTCACTATAACCACCATTGTATAGCATGCCTCGCCTCGTCTCCTTCTCCCCTAGCACCACTCCATCTCTATCTCCATCTTACCGGAGATCTCGAGGTCGCTCTTCATCATCTCACTGTGCCCCCGCGTACCCTCACCTCGCTCGCCTCCCTCTCCCCTAGCACCACTCCATCTCCATCTCCGTCTTGCCGAAGATCCTGAGGTCACTCTTCATCATCTCACTGTGCCCCTGCGTAGCCTCGTCTCGCTTGCCTCCCCCAGTACCACTATTCCCTTGCTAGCCGCTCCAGCACCGAGAGCCTTCTCCCCCGTAAATCAAGCCCTCCAAAACCCCACCTTCCAAACTCCACCATGGTCGAACGCGAACCGCGCAGCATCCATATGAGCCACGATTGGAGCAATCTCCCCAGTGACATCCTCGACCTCTGTTGTTCGTGTATGGATATGTTGAGCGCCCTACGGCTGGTTGCATGCTTGAGGGACATGCACACGGCCATCGTCGAAGCAAGGCCTAAGCTTTTCAAGACACCCTGCTTGCTGCTATCTGGTCTTGCAATATTTGCTCACCATGATACAGAGACGTACATGATGCCCCTCGACTTCAATCCGACCTCCATTAGCCGAAACTTCTTTGAATGTATGTAGTGGGTCGCCATACATCATTTCCCTCGACTTCGATCCAATCACCATCGCCCGAAACTTCTTGGCAGGTATGTACTGGGTCGGCATGAGCTCCCACTGGATGGCTGCCGTTAGACAAGTCTGGAAAAAGTTGGTGCTCATGAACTTCCACACCTCCCATGAGATTATCCTTCCTATGTTGGAATATATAGGGTTTTACCATCGCGGTACAAGTCATCTAGATTACGATGTCACTTGGACGCACCTTGTTTTGCAGAAGATTGTAATCTGCCAAGTGCCCACACGAGATGCGAATTATGCAAAATTCAAGTTAATTGCCTTGTTCGACCGCGGACTCGCCTATCTTTCCGCTGGTGCCTTCTTTAGCTGGAGACATCTCACCTCGCAGTGGGTTGATACACACTTCTATGATGCTATTGAACACAATGGCATCATCTACACGATCAACAAAGCAGATGGCACCACGTATTGTTGGGACGGTGCGTGTAAGTTGTTTCCGTCTGATGTTAATGATGACTCCATGACACTGTTTGAACTTTTTGTGATGATTGGCATATCCATGTTTAAGCAGAATTTGAGTAGAACTATGGCAATGTATTAGAGACGCCGTAAATCAGCTATATTTGGAATGAGTTAATTCATGCGATTGTGACCATGTCATTACAGCCAATTTGTACCCCTGAATAATCAAACGGTTAGGAAGATATGGATATTCTCCTTATTTTATAGTAATCTATATACTACTAAATATGAGTGTGTATAAATGGTCATGTTAGTTTCCTCACTTTCATGGTGTAGAAACATGCGTCACACCGTTGGTTTCATCTAACCATACATTAGGGAAGTAAATGTGCATATGGAGAACTCTATATTTGGAAGTAGTGAAATCCTGTAATGCTTACCATGTGTACATAGCTATATTCGCCCTTCAGCAATCAATGGCTAGAATAATATCCTCACAAAATTTTTGCCCACAGAATATGAGTATATAACAATGCATGGTCTGTTAGTTTCCTTGAAGAATTTGTTTGTGAGGACATAACATGATTACATAACATGCATGACATGGCAGTTTCATGTGAAGAATCGATTGTGAGATAACATGAGTATAAACATGCATGGCACTTCTATATTTTCGAATCTAGTATATATTTCCCTGTATTTTCCTCCCAGTTCCAACATGGACGTGTCAATGCTGTTTCTTGCATTATCTTACTCATACTCTGAACAATGTTGATCTTACATTAACAATGCCTGTCCTTTTTGATATGATGCAGTGTCCCTATAGTTACCGCCCTTTGTAATCACACCACCTTTGCCAAAATAGGGAAGCACAACTGGTTCCTTGCTCGATCGGACGACGACAAAAGATTAATGATCATTCAGACACATGAGTCGGAAAAGTTATCTTGCAAAAACCCCACTGTATAAAAGCATCATGAAATATGTGAGTGTCTGGACAGTGGCTGTTACGTCTATGAGCACGATACCAGCTTGTTAGGGCCTTCAGGATTTTTGAGTTGGAGGTGGCTAAACAGCCTTGGTTCACAATCTCTGTTTCTCAGACTCAATTATCCGATTAACTAGGAGATCACCATTGGCAAGGACCTTGATGGCAGAGAGGCTCTGTTTGCTATGGAAAACTGTGTCTACACGGTGAGCCCTAGGAGTTTGGGAGCAAATTCCCCTGATTGTGAATGATACAGCCTGCCAAAAGAAGGTGAGAATGACAAAGGCATCTGGATTAACTTTGATCCTTGGATGTGTCGAGTCTGACAGGTAGTGATGTGGTTCAAGCCTTCAGGTTGATAGGTAATTGGGCTGTCGTGTCGAAAGGGTGGAGTACTGGTGTCTCCGGATAACTGGTGGCTGAAGCGGGGCTGCAAATTATGATGGTGTTGGATCATCCCTCTTCGAATGACTTGTTGTCTTTGGTGCTTGTTCTAGATGGGTAGTTCTCTCTTTTGTTATGCATATTCCTTGTCATTTGGTCATCCTCATCTATGTCACTCTTACTATGTAATAGTTGCCTCTATTTAGAATGTCATTCTCGTCTGGATCACGAGAGTCTGAGCGCTGCAGATGGGTGCGTTTTGGTGGTGTAGCAAGACTTCTTATGAAATATCATGTCTTGCTATTTATGTCAGTAGTAGTCACTAGCCAGTGTTTGAATGTTGTATATATCATTGTTTCGAACTGTTTATTGTCTCGAACTGCTGGTGGGCTAAATGAGGGCATCACCATTCTCCAGTGTTCAGAGTATATCTCCTTTTTTCAAGTTATAATTTGAGCTCAGTGTCTTCTCGATGATGTACACTTGTTTGGGCTAGTGAGGTGTCTTTGAATATGGGTCGAGTAGTAACGCAATGCCAAACAGGTCAATTATGACTCTCGGGCTGGGCTCTCAAAATATCCTCAAAAAAGGTCGGGCTCTCAAAAAAGGAAGAATTGGGACTCTTAGGCCGACATGTGGGCGCCACCGGTTTTTTCGTGCGCTTGCGCGCCGAGAGCATATTGGCGTGTGTTCGAAATTCATGCTACCTTTTCATCCCCAATCTCTCGCCCCTCCCCCACCTCTGGAATCTCGATTCCTACTCCAGTTCCCCCAAATCCCCCTCCTGTACTCCCTGTACTCAAGTGCACTATCATGTCGCCGGTCACCACAGATCTCCGAGACGGAGATCCTGAGGTCCGTCCTGCCTTCGGGCGCTGCATGCTGTCGCTCAACAGTGGCATGTCGGTGCTTGACAACTAGTTTGCCGAGAAAGTGTTGATGGTAACCATCAACGGCGACCAGCCTCCCGTCTTGCCGGACGACCTTGTCAAAGCTCTTGGCATTGTGCAGGGCATCCAAATAAGTGACTTTCTCATCGAAGTCTGTCCGCCACCGGATGATTTCTTCATCAGGTTCCGAACAACTTTCGACTACAGTCGTGTGTTCGAATCTTCTTGGCGTTTGTTCTGTGATGGCATGCTGGTGAGCTTTGATCGGTGGCACCCAGGATGGGGCTCGGTGCCCTCTGAGCTTGAGTTTTAACAAAGCTTACCTTCCACGGCATGCCTTGACGTGCTTGGAACAGCGAGTCCATGAATGAGCTTATCAACGACCTTGGAGGTGAGCTCGTAAGTATGTTTGTTCCTCCAGACAGCTGGGCTCTGATGGTTATGGCATGGATGAAGAAACCATCCACCATACCGAAGATAATTGGTGTTGAGATACCGATGCAGGAACCGGGGTTGTACTATTCGTCGCCACCAAGGCCGCCACGGACCACGTTAGGGATGTACCTGTATCGAGTGTTTGTGCATGTTAAAGAAGTGGTCAATCCATCAATCGAAGTCCTGCCGCCACCGCTGGTGCCCGGGTGTAACGCCCCGAACACACCCTCCGGTGGTCATTACTGCTGGCGGGATCTAGACTGGCCCCACAGATCAATACTAGTCTTTTCTGCGCACTTTGTCCTCACTCGTGCACACCCGGGAGCAACTTCCCGGTCGGTCACCCATCCTGAAACTACTCCAAGCTGAGCACGCTTAACTTTGGATTTCTGTCCGAATGGGCTCCCGGAAAAGAAGGAATTAGGAACGTTCCCTCTTGGCACATATGTCTGTGCTTCCAGTCCGGCACATGTGACATGTCGTGTGCCACGACGGGTCACTAACGTCATGAACAACATGACCGTGCACCTGTCCGCAAACATCCGTGTAATCGCGAGGGTCGGCTCTGATACCAACTTGTAACGCCCCGGACACACCCGCCGGTGGTCGTTACTCCTGGCGGGATCTAGACTGGCCCCACAGATCAGTACTAGTCTTTTCTGCGCACTTTGTCCTCACTCGTGCGCACCCGGGAGCAACTTCCCGGTTGGTCACCCATCCTGAAACTACTCCAAGCTGAGCACACTTAACTTTGAAGTTTTGTCCGAATGGGCTCCTGGAAAAGAAGGAATTCCTTATTGTTACGAGTAGTCTATCATCCCTAATAGGGCTGGAATTCGAGCCGAGTCGAGCCAGCTCGGCTCGACTCACTAGAGCTCGTTTCGTTAACGAGCAAGCTCAACTCGATTCGTTATTATAACGAGCTCAAATCCAAGATTGGCTCGACTCATATAACTCGCGAGCTGGCTTGTTTAGCTTGTTAAGCTCGTTAAAGATATGACCATAAAACCCTCAAATATTATAAAAATAATTATGTATTTATTAAACATATATATCATTAACAATAGTAATTTTCTTGTAACACATGAGTCTCCTAGGCGGTTGGGCCTTCAACGGCTAGGCCTTCTATTGTGTGCCTAGGACATAGGGTGCTAAGTGGCTGGTGTTTTTTTTGTAGTGTGAGTGGCTGATCTTTTGTACCGAGCCTAACGAGTTACAAGAGTACTCGTGAGATTGGCTCGTTTAACTTGCTCTATACACAATTTTAAACTAAAGCTTGGCTCGACTCGTTATTCTTCGAGTTCAAGTCGATTCGAGCCGAGTCACGAGCTACTCGTTTAGCTCACGAGCTTCGATCTTTTTATCCAGCCCTAATCCCTAATAAGCTAGGCTATCACACCGGGTCCATCGACGACGTCCATTACAGGAGTCAACGTCAGACTTTCCCCGTGTTGCTCGGAACGATGGATGGCACAAGGCCTACTCCATCGCGCGACGGAGGCCACTGCTTCTTTGGGAGAAGAGGCATGGGTGGCTGCCTGGATGTCACCTAATTTGAGGTAACAACTGAATCTTGTCAGATACTAGTTAAATCCGAGCTATGGGTGTGAAGCACTGATGTGCCAGTACATTTGATTATGACATGTTCTATTTTTTTACCTAGACTTTTTTTAACAAAGGGCTGTATGTCAACTTAATGTTCTACCAGAACTTATATATTGTGTTGTCGGTCTGTTTTCTTTGCACAACATTCAAAATATTTCCCCGTCATTAATAAAGACGATGAACCGTTATGTACGAGTTCATTGGTTTCAACATAGCCCTACCCGTAGCGATCCACTGCTTCCACCCTGATTGTGCCGTCTGCGTGAAATTTTTGTATGCAAGTTCAATGTGCTATGATGTTCTATATGATTGTGTCAACTATACAAGTTTTTACTTAGCATCAACAATGCTTATGGCTGAAAGATGTATTTACGAGCATTGACCGATGGGTCTCTCTCTCTCTCTCTCACACACACACACACGCACAAGTGGAACCCGTTGAATTATTTCTTCGCTCGTGACAGCTTTTAATTAGGTTCCATTGTACTCTAACTTTTTTCTTAAGTTACTAATTGAGCTCAGTAACTTCAAAAAGTTGTACAAAACCTTGTTTGGGCCTTTTCGGCGTCGCTGAATGTGGGCTGAGTAGCCATGTAAGATTGTACTGTACTACACATGCCTTTTTTTAAACATCAGCAATTCAACTGGGCCGACAGTTGTACACAATATCAGGGTCAACTTGTTATTCTCCGCCCCACTGGGCTGCAAATCTTTCCTAGGAGGGATGCATTAGGCTTAACAAGAAAATGGGCTTTAAGAAATAATAAATGTGATGTAATTACAAAAACTAGGCAGTAACTATAAAAAATGCACCAAACACGTAATTAGTTTAAAAAATATATTATTTTTGGAATTTGAAAATTTTGATTTCATTACTTGTGCGCGCACAATAGTTCATTGGATTTTTACATAATACAAATTTATTTTGAAATTATATTTGACCTGACTAGAAATTTCGGGATAAAAATATTTCGGATCCCATCAAAATGTGGGAAATTTTATTCAATTCTGTTTTGAGCAGTTGGTTGAAATTATTAATTGTTGTCCTAGCTAGACAATGCGCTGTACTTTTAACAAACTGCAAATGGGCTGTTGTAAATTCCATTAGAATTCAAAAACGGGATGAACATTCTTACATATCGGAAATGAGCTATATGTTCTCTGCCACACACTTGTGGGACTACTAAGTTGACGCGGCCCCTAAAAAACAAAAACTAAGTTGATGCGTATGCAAGGCTTTGTCAACTTATAGTCAACACACGGTTCTAGCAGCAGTGGCCGTTGGATGTCAATCCAACGGATGTCGTGCTTCTTCTTCAATCTCGGATATGCTTGCTTCAGCCGCCCAAAAAATGATTCCTCCCCCTGACATCTGGGGTGCACCATTTCGGAGGCTGACCCATGGGCCTACTAAGTTGACGCATACCAAGGGCTTTGTCAACTTACTCAATATAAATAATTCTAGTTGTAGTGACCGTACGATGTCCATCCAACGGCCGTCGTACTTCTTCAACCTCTGGTCTTCTTGCTCCAGCCGCCCAAACCAGTGCCGGCCGTGCCACCTGCTCCTGCCTCCCGTGCCCAGCTGTGCTGCCACCATTGGCCATCCCACCCCTCTATACTCACCCACACCTCCTGTTATTCTCCAGTGACGGGATCCTCACACCATAGTCGAAGTAGTCAACCCACGTACTCCCCTCCGTGTGGGCATCCACTGTCGCATCTTCCCCGCCTCCGCGTCGTTCCCTTCCTAGGCCTTGCCGTCGTCCACCGCCTTGGTGCTCTTGGTGCGGTGTGGTCAACATGGTCAACGGAGGACATCCATCAAAAGAGGACTTTAGGCGGTGAGGCTGACAGCTGGACCCACCAGCTAAATCTTCGAACACAAGGAAGTGCCTCCTTATTACTCGCAAAATAAAAACGATTCCTCCCCCTGACAGCTGGGACCGAGCAGCTATATCTTCACACGCAAGGAAGTGCGTCCTTATCCTCCCTGACCGCTGGGATCCACCCGGTCAAAGTGTACGTAGCGTTATCTGTCTGGTCACAAACATGTACATACATACTAGTCGATCAGTCTCTCAGCAAGTATGAACCGTGGCCGAGTAAGTAGCGACATGTGCATTGTAGAGCATTGTCGATGGGAAACGACACCTATGGGATCACTGGGATCCCTTCTACGATTGGCGGGCGCGGGGTTGTGCAAAGAGCGAGTCTGGCGGTTAGCACAAGGATCGTTTACCCAGGTTCGGGCCACAGAGATGCATAATACCCTAGTCTTACTTTGATTTATATTTTGAGTGTTCTTGAGTTCTTGAACTAGCTACGGTGTCTCCCTAGTTCCAAAGATCCGAATCCCCCTCCACTACGCCTTGGGCCTCCTTTTATAGACAAAAGGGGTCGCCACAGTGGCACACAGGAGGTGGAAAGGTGCATCACGGCTGAGTCTATCCTCTGGCACCGTCGGACAAATGCATTTAATGCACTGCCGACGTGCCCCTCTTGCTTTATCAGGGACGGCAAGGAAGCTCGTCCCAGCTGTCGCCGCCTCGCCTGCCTCCGACGCGCGTCCGAGTTGGCGAGGAGTTGTAGCACCATGTTGGCTGGCTGCTGGGCTGGCGTGATGGCGGAGCCTTCACGAAGATCTGCATGCCACCACGCAGGTGCTTGTTGAGTCGGTGTGGAGGCCACACGCTGCCACGCACACGGCTGCCCAACTGGTTGAGCTAGCAGCTGCATGGGAGCGGCGATGGAGTCTTGGCAGACGTGGGCCTGGCTGTGGCCCCGCAGACGTCCTCGGCAAGGGTCTTGCCGTGGCACCGCGGTCGTCCCCGACAAGGATCTTGCTGGGGGTCTCGTGGATTTCCTTGGCAACGATCTCGCCAAGGATCGTCATCTTCTGGTTCTCATCCGATCTTGTGTATTTATGATCTCCACAAAGATCTGCATGCCATCATGGAGGTGCCTCCCGAGCCTTGGTTTTGATGTGGCTGATGGCGTCGGAAACCCTTGGGCTCAAGGGTGGCACGCTCTGCTGGTGTCAGGCAAGTTGCCCCGGCAAGATCGGAAGCCGCCCCGGCAAGAGTCTTGCCGGGGGAGTCCACCTCGCCCTCTTTCTCTCTTTGCACCCATGGTCTTTGCGTTGCTCTAGCTATCTTGCGCTCCGGCATCCCTCTTCTGCCCTGCTCAGTTCGGCCGTGGGCACGGCTCTGACTGCCCGTGCACAAATAAAGGGGTGCAAAAGGAGAGCCCCTAATTTTGTACACTGACAGGAGCCCCCAGGCCTGGGCCACACATAAGCGCGACACATTGTTGGGCTAGGCCCAGAACGGTGCATGGGCAGGCAGGGCGGATTTTTACTGGAGTAATTTTTCCGTCTGCTGCACTTCCCCATGACACGCGTTGAACTTGCGAAGTGGGGGTCATGCGTGGGGCGGTTTCCGCACGCATGCGTCACATCGTGGTAAATAGGCGGCTCGCGCCTTCCCCATAAAAAGAGGAAAACGCAGAGGCGCGGCTCATTTACAGAGTGGACTTGGGTTGTGGTCTTCAAGGCGCCCGCGCCCCACGATCACGGGGTGGAGAACGGTCGCCTCACCCATCCCCTTGATTTCTGCTTGCTCGGCACGTTTCCCCCGTGTCCCTGAGGTGGCAGGCAGAGGAAGC
>NC_041384.1:577174858-577201008 GCF_002162155.2 Triticum dicoccoides | reverse complement strand
AAACCGGGTCGTCGCTGATTGGAGCGGCGGGTCGGTCCCGATTCCCTGCGCCCCCGATGGCCGGATTAGCTAAGTGGGGCGGTGAAGCCCCGACCCCGCCCCTTTATAAGAAGGGGGAGGGGGATGGCATCCCACAATCTTTCACCATTTCTCTCCTTCCACCTTGGCTCTGTTCTTCCATCTGTCATGGCGAGAGGGGGTGCCGGCCCTTCGACGGTGGCGGCGAGGGTCTCTGTTCGATAGTGCGTCCCTCCTTCCCAAGAGCTCGCGACGGTGGAGCCGGCCATGAGAGGAAGGGGGAGGGGGCGAGGCCGAGGTCGGTGTGACACTCGAGGAAGAGGGGGACGGGGCGGCGCACCGGTCTTGCCTCTGCCAGCGATGCCTCCTCCAATGGAGGGCCACGTGGGGGACCAGCCTCGTGAGTTCTTCATCAGGCTGCGCCGCCCTCCGTGCCGTCGCATTCGTCTCCTTGCTCCATTTTCTCGGGAGAAGGAGCTTGATCCGCCCCAGACCCTGAGGTTGCATATGAGGGGCTGCGGGAACGGCGTCACGCGGGTTGACGTTGACTTTCCCGCCCCTCACGTCATGTATCTTTGTCGCGGATGGAAGACTTTTGCTCGTATCCACAGCCTGACGGCGGGGCTCATTCTCTATTTAGAGAATGGCCTGCTCTCCATCAAGATCTTTGGAGACTCTGGAACTCGCCTGAAGTGATGCGTGGAGAGCTCCTCCGATGACGAAGGCTCTTCCTCAAGCGGGAGTGACGAGGAGGACAGCGACAGCAACGACGAGGGCGTCAAGGGGAATGATATGTCTCCAACATATCTATAATTTTTGATTGTTCCGTGCTATTATATTATCTATTTTGGATGTTTATGGGATTTATTATGAACTTTTATATTATTTTTGGGACTAACCTATTAACCTAGAGCCAATGCCAGTTTATGTTTTTCGCTTGTTTCAGTGTTTCACAGAAAAGGAATATCAAACGGAGTCCAAACGGAATGAAACCTTTGGAAAAGTTATTTTTGGAAAGAAAGCAATACAAGAGACTTGGAGTGCACGTCAGGGGATCAACGATGAAGCCACGAGGCAGGGGGCGCGCCCACCCCCTGGGCACGCCCTCCACCCTCGTGGGCCCCTCGTGGCTCCCTGATGTATTTCTTCTGCCTATATATATCCATATACCCTAAAACTGTACCAGAGGGGGGATACCTCTCTGGTGGCCATCTTCATCATCCCGGTGCTCTCCATGATGAGGAGGGAGTAGTTCTCCCTCGAGGCTGAGGGTATGTACCAGTAGCTATGTGTTTGATCTCTCTCTCTCTCTCTCTCTCTCTCGTGTTCTTGAGGTGGTACGATCTTGATGTATCGCGAGCTTTGCTATTGTATTAGGATCTTATGATACTCACCCTCTACTCTCTTGTAATGAATTGAGTTTTCCCTTTGAAGTTATCTTATCAGATTGAGTCTTTAAGGATTTGACAACACTTGATGTATGTCTTGCGTGGGATAACCGTGGTGGCAATGGGGTATTCTATTGATCCACTTGATGTATGTTTTGGTGTTCAACTTGCGGGTTCCGCCCATGAACCTATGCATAGGGGTTGGCACACATTTTCGTCTTCACTCTCCGGTAGAAACTTTGGGGCACTCTTTGAAGTACTTTGTGTTGGTTTGAGTAGATGAATCTGAGATTGTGTGATGCATATCGTATAATCATACCCACGGATACTTGAGGTGACATTGGAGTATCTAGGTGACATTAGGGTATTGGTTGATTTCTGTCTTAAGGTGTTATTCTAGTACGAACTCTAGGGCTGTTTGTGACACTTATAGGAATAGCCCAACGGATTGATTGGAAAGAATAACTTTGAGGTGGTTTCGTACCCTACCATAATCTCTTCGTTTGTTCTCCGCTATTAGTGACTTTGGAGTGACTCTTTGTTGCATGTTGAGGGATAGTTATATGATCCAATTATGTTATTATTGTTGAGAGAACTTGCACTAGTGAAAGTATGAACCGTAGGCCTTGTTTCAACGCATTGCAATACTGTTTATGCTCACTTTTATCATTAGTTACCTTGTTGTTTTTATATTTTCAGATTACAAAAACATATATATATACTATCCATATACCACTTGTATCACCATCTCTTCGCCGAACAAGTGCACCTATACAATTTACCATTGTATTGGGTGTGTTGGGGACACAAGAGACTCTTTCTTATTTTGTTGCAGGGTTGCTTGAGAGAGACCATCTTCATCCTACGCCTCCTACGGGTTGAAACATGAGGTGTTATTTGATTGTCTTCCTTATGAGTGGCGGTCGGGGACGAGCGATGGTCTTTTCCTACCAATCTATCCCCCTAGGAGCATGCGTGTAATGCTTGGTTTTTGATGACTTGCAGATTTTTGCAATAAGTATGTGAGTTCTTTATCACTAATTTTGAGTCCATGGATTATACACACTCTTACCCTTCCATCATTGCTAGCCTCTTCGGTACCGTGCATTGCCATTTCTCACATTGAGAGTTGGTGCAAACTTCGCCGGTGCATCCAAACTCCGTGATATGATACACTCTGTCACACATAAACCTCCTTATATCTTCCTCAAAACAGCCACCATACCTACCTATTATGGCATTTCCATAGCCATTCCGAGATATATTGCCATTCAATTTCCACCGTTCCGTTATTATGACACGCTTCATCATTGTCATATTGCTTTGCATGATTATGTAGTTGACATCGTATTTGTGGCAAAGCCACCATTCATAATTCTTTCATACATGTCACTCATGAGTCATCGCACATCCCGGTACACCGCCTGAGGCATTCATATAGAGTCATACTTTGTTCTAGTATCGAGTTGTAATCATTGAGTTGTAAATAAATAGAAGTGTGATGATCATCATTAATAGAGCATTGTCCCCCCCCCCCCCAAGAGAAAGGCCAAGTAAAAAATAAAAAATAAAAAATAAAATAAAAGGGACAATGCTACTATCCATTTTTTCACAATTGTGCTTCAAAGTAGCACCATGATCTTCATGATAGAGAGTCTCTTGTTTTGTCACTTTCATGTACCAGTGGGAAATTTTCATTATAGAACTCGGCTTGTATATTCCAATGACGGGCTTCCTCAAAATGCCCTAGGTCTTCATGAGCAAGCGAGTTGGATGCACACCCACTTAGTTCCTTTTGTTGAGCTTTCATATACTTATAGCTCTAGTGCATCTGTTGCATGGCAATACCTACTCACTCACATTCATATCTATTAATGGGCATCTCCATAGCCCGTTGATACGCCTAGTTGATGTGAGACTATCTTCTCCTTTTTGTCTTCTCCACAACCACCATTCTATTCCACATATAGTGCTATGTCCATGGCTCACACTCATGTATTGCATGAAGATTGAAAAAGTTTGAGAACACCAAAAGTATGAAACAATTGCTTGGCTTGTCATCGGGGTTGTGCATGATTTAAATATTTTGTGTGATGAAGATAGAGCATAGCCAGACTATATGATTTTGTAGGGATAGCTTTCTTTGGCCATGTTATTTTGAGAAGACATGATTACTTCGTTAGTATGCTTGAAGTATTATTGTTTTATGTCAATATTAAACTTTTGTCTTGAATCTTATGGATCTGAATAATCTTGCCACAATAAAGAAGATTACATTGAGAAATATGCTAGGTGGAATTCCACATCAAAAATTCTGTTTTTATCATTTACCTACTCGTGGACAAGCAGGAATTAAGCTTGGGGATGCTGATACGTCTCCAATGTATCTATAATTTTTGATTGTTCCATGCTATTATATTATCTGTTTTGGATGTTCATGGGCTTTATTATGAACTTTTATATTATTTTTGGGATTAACCTATTAACCCAGAGCCTAGTGCCAGTTTTTGTTTTTCCCTTGTTTCAGTGTTTCGCAGAAAAGGAATATCAAACAGAGTCCAAATGTAATGAAACCTTCGGAAAAGTTATTTTTGGAAAGAAAGCAATATAGGAGACTTGGAGTGCACGTCAGGGGATCAACGAGGAAGCCACGAGGCAGGGGGGCACGCCCACCCCCTGGGCGCGCCCTCCACCCTCGTGGGCCCCGCATGGCTCCCCTGATGTATTTCTTCCGCCTATATATATATATATATCCATATACCCTAAAACTGTCGAGGAGCACAATAGATCGGGAGTTCCACCACCAGAAGCCTCCGTAGCCACCAAAAACCAATCTAGACCCGTTCCGGCACCCTGCCGGAGGGGGGGATCCCTCTTCGGTGGCCATCTTCATCATCCTGGTGCTCTCCATAACAAGGAGGGAGTAGTTCTCCCTCGGGGCTGAGGGTATGTACCAGTAGCTATGTGTTTGATCTCTCTCTCTCTCTCTCGTGTTCTTGAGGTGGTACGATCTTGATGTATCACAAGCTTTGCTATTATATTTGGATCTTATGATGTTTCTCCCCCTATACTCTCTTGTAATGAATTGAGTTTTCCCTTTGAAGTTATCTTATCGGATTGAGTCTTTAAGGATTTGAGAACACTTGATGTATGTCTTGCGTGGGATGACCGTGGTGACAATGGGGGGTATTCTATTGATCCACTTGATGCATGTTTTGGTGATCAACTTGCGGGTTCCGCCCATGAACCTATGCATAGGGGTTGGCACACATTTTCGTCTTGACTCTCCGATAGAAACTTTGGGGCACTCTTTGAAGTACTTTGTGTTGGTTTGAATAGATCAATCTGAGATTGTGTGATGCATATCGTATAATCATACCCACAGATACTTGAGGTGACATTGGAGTATCTAGGTGACATTATGGTTTTGGTTGATTTGTGTCTTAAGGTGTTATTCTAGTATGAACTCTAGGGCTGTTTGAGGTGGTTTCATACCCTACCATAATCTCTTCGTTTGTTCTCCGCTATTAGTGACTTTGGAGTGACTCCTTGTTGCATGTTGAGGGATATTTATATGATCCAATTATGTTATTATTGTTGAGAGAACTTGCACTAGTGAAAGTATGAACCCTAGGCCTTGTTTCAACACATTGCAATACTGTTTATGCTCACTTTTATCATTAGTTACCTTGCTGTTTTTATATTTTCAGATTACAAAAACATATATCTACTATCCATATACCACTTGTATCACCATCTCTTCGCCGAACAAGTGCACCTATACAATTTACCATTGTATTGGATGTGTTCGGGACACAAGAGACTCTTTGTTATTTGGTTGCAGGGTTGCTTGAGAGAGACCATCTTCATCCTACGCCTCCTACGGATTGATAAACCTTAGGTCATCCACTTGAGGGAAATTTGCTACTGTCCTACAAACCTCTGCACTTGGAGGCCCAACAACGTCTACAAGAAGAAGGTTGTGTAGTAGACATCAGGGAACGCTGACTCCGACTGACCGCGCCGCCCCTCCCTCGGCCATGCACCCTGCCGATGGCCTTCCTCGTCAAGCTCTCCATCGGCATGTTCCCCGTCGCCTTCTTTTTGCCTTCACCTGCCACACCTAGGGGGAAAATGGCAAGAACGGGGATCACAGGGCACTTATCTTTTTTTAGTTGGTAAGCCCACGGGCCTTGGTAAAATTTAGATCTTGTAATCCCCTCGCTCATGTACTCATTTTGTACAAATTGTACTTGTTTACAACGTACGAATTAAAAGAAGGGTGTTTGCCAGGTTTTGCTTGTGCGGTGGCGAGGGACACACCGAGGAATGTGTCCTCGTTATCTTAAGATAAACATTGTATCCCTGTAACAGGCCTTGCTGTTCTCCTGCTCTATGGCTCGGTTACACTCACGCCCTTGGCGGAGGTAGGGGCCGAGTAGGATTAGGCCCCTCGCTCGCCCTCTTCTCATCGCACTACAACCAAGTTCCGGCCCAAAGTAAGGTTTTTGGACACGGGACAGAGGGAGCAAGATGGTACGAGAGTGAGAGAAGCCTTATACGTTCAAGGTTCATACGGGGGCACGTAGTGGGGGAGAAAGACTTATCTGATGTCGCAGCCCCCGGCAACCTTGGCTTGCCGTGATTGGACCCTTAGACCTGCAGCCCCCGGCAACCTTGGCTTGTCGGGGTCGGGGCGTCAGCCTGTTCTCTTTCTTCCAAATAGCTCAGCAGAAATGTCCATGTACCCTGCAAACCAAAAAGGATGGAAAGGAACAGAGAGTCGCACACTCGACCTCTATGCAAGGGGCCAGCCGCCGCTAAGCACTATTGACCCTAACCGAGGGAGAGACTCAAACTAGCATGCATGTTAAAACTTAGGGTGCCAACGCTTCATTTATTTATGTTTAGGTTCTGCGCCTGGCTTTGTATACAGGGTTACATGCTTTGCCGGCAAGGCTCGTACAAAAGGTGGCTTGTCGGGGGGGGGGGCAACTGCGCCTTATGGGTAAAACTTGCAAAGATGTTCGATGTTCCAGGAGTTGCTCACTAGAATAGCATCTTCAGTCTCCACGCGGACTGCGCCGGGCCTGGTGACTCGTATTACCCGATAAGGGCCTTCCCACTTTGGCGTCAACTTGTTGGAATTCTTGGCCGATTGAACGCGCCGAAGAACAAGGTCGCCTTCCTTTAAGCTTCGGGCATGGACCTTGCGGCTATGGTAGTGGCGCAAGGCTTGCTGGTAGCGCGCTGCTCTCATAGCCACCCAAAGACGATCTTCCTCAAGGAGCATTGCGTCATCTTGCCGCAACTACTCTTGCTCAAGCTCATCATAAGCGAGCACTCGAGGTGACTCGTATGTGAGTTCCGTGGGGAGAACTTCTTCCGCCCTGTATACCAGGGCGAAGGGTGTCTGGCCAGTGGCTCGATTTGGCATCGTTCTGATTTACCAAAGAACCACCGGCAACTCATCAATCCAGTGCCTTCTGCTCTTGTGCAGCCTGTCAAAAGTCTTTGTCCTCAGGCCTCACAGTACTTCAGCATTTGCCCTCTCCGCCTGGCCGTTGCTCCGTGGGTGTGCCACGGAAGCAAAACAAACCTTGCTGCCGAGGTCTTGGATGTATTGTATGAAGGTGTGGCTTGTAAACTGTGTGCCTTTATCGGTGATGACTCTGTTTGGCACACCAAAATGGTATACTAGCCCCTTGAATACTTTGACGGCAGATTGCACCATCACCTTCCTTACCGCTTCCACCTTCGGCCACTTTGTGAACTTGTCGATTGCAACGTACAAGTACTCAAAGCCCCCGATAGCGTGGGGGAAGGGGCCCAGTATGTCGAGCCCCCAGACCAAAAATGGCCAGGAGAGAGGAATCGTTTGAAGGGATTGACCTGGTTGATGAAGCTTCTTCGAATGGAACTGACACGCTTCACACTTGGTTACTAGTGTCGTTGCATCCTGGAGGGCAGTGGGCCAGAAGAAACCTTGCCAGAATGCCTTGACGCCAAGGGCCTGCGACCCTATGTGGGAGCCACATATGCCTCCGTGTATCTCCGCCAACAGCTCCAGTCCTTCCTCCTGGGGAATGCACTTCAATTTCACATAGTTTGATCTCTTTCTGTACAGGACGTCGTCAATGAACTAATACATGGCAGACCGACGGGCTACTTTCTCCGCTTCTTCGTGCTCCTCAGGGAGTTCCCCTGTTTGGAGGAATCAGACGGTATGTTGTGCCCATGCCGGAGCCTGGGGCTCGATGGTAAGGACTAAAGGCATTCCCTCCGCCATGGGAGCGGCTGTCTCTACAGCCAGGGCTTGACGCCCCACCGGAGTTGGTTGCCCCACGGCAGGCTCACCGTCCATGGCAACATCTTTGCCGGTGGCTCCTGGGAGCCCGGTGGGAAAGTACTTGCGGAGGCCTGATTTCCTTCGCTTGTTCTGCTCTGTTGATGGTTCAACGGATGGTTGAGTCAACCGAAGCACAAAAGTACCTAGTTCCACAGGTAGTTTGAAGGCGACGCGCTTCGACAGGTAGTCGGCGATGTCGTTTTCCACTCGGGGAACATGCTTGTCCTGTATACCTTCAAAACGCTCCTCCAGCTACCTCACCTCATCTACGTAGGCCTCCATCAACGGGATTTGATAATCTTTGTTGACTTGCCTGACGACAAGCTGTGAATCACCCCTGACGATGAGCTTCTTAATCCTGAGGTCTACTGCGATCCTGAGACCGGCAACCAAACCCTCGTATTCAGCAGTGTTGTTCATGGACATCTCCCTGGGAAAGTGCAGCTGGATTACATACTTGAGGTGCTCTCCGGTGGGTGCAACGAGCAGCACACCAGCTCCGGCGCCTTGCAGCGAGAAAGCCCCGTCAAAGTACATAATCCAGTTGCGACTTGCCCCCTTGCCGAGGAGAGTGGTCTCCTGGATCTCCTTGTTGGGTGTTGAGGTCCTCTCGGCAATGAACTCTGCTAAGACTCTGCTCTAGATTGTCGAAGTACTTTCAAATTTCAAACCAAAGCTCGATAGTTCCACGGCCCACTCCACAATCCTCCTGGTTGCGTCTGGGTTGTGCAATATCTGCTGCAATGGGAGGCGAGTGACGACGGTGATTTCCTGTGCTTGGAAGTAATGACGCAGCTTCCTCGAGGCCATAAGGAGGCCGAGGAGAAATTTCTGCACACCGGAGTACCTCGACCTAGCCCCCTGCAAGAGGGAGCTGACAAAGTAAACCGGGTGCTGCATCATTTTCTTCTTCTACACCACTTCGTTTGGTTGCGTAGGCCCTATCCTGCCAGCGTCAGACTCTGCCGGGGGCCTTGCCTTGCCGGCACCAGGCCCAACCGGGGGGAGCTCTGGCTTGCCATCTGCCAGTTCTGCCATTGCCACTGCCTCTTCATCGACCTCCCTCTGCGCCACTAGCGTGGCACTGACCACTTGATTCGTTGCCGCTAGATACAACAACAATGGCTCTTGTGGTTTGGGCGCAACCAGTATCGGTGTAGAGGAGAGGTATTTCTTCAAATCCTGCAGTGCTTCTTCGGCCTCTGGGGTCCATTCCATTGGGCCCGCCTTTTTCAAGATTTTGAAAAAAGGGAAGGGCGCGCTCAGCAGACTTGGAGATGAACTACTCATGGCGGCAACGTAGCCAGTGAGCCGACGCACATCCTTGATCCGCTTGGGCACCTCAATCTGCTCAATAGCCTTGATCTTGTCTGGATTCGCCTCGATCCCACGCTATGACAGAAAGAACACGAGAAGTTTGCTGGATGGAACATCGAAGACACACTTCTCAGGGTTCAACTTGAGGTTGATCTTGCGCAGATTTGCAAACGTCTCTTCCAAATCTTGTACAAGTGTCGACCTGTCCTTGGTTTTGACCACTATGTCATCCATATAAGCTTCCATATTTCTATGTAGCTGGGGCTCAAAACCAATCTGGACTGCTGAGGGAGTCCTGGACTAAGGGGTCCTCAGGCGTCCGGCCTATTATCCATGGGCCGAATGTGACGCCCCCGATTTGACCGTACACTAATCATACACGCAAATGTGTACGATCAAGATAAGGGACTCACGGAAGATATCACAACACAACTCTACAAATAAAAAGTCATACAAGCATCATATTACAAGCCAGGGCCCTCGAAGGCTCGAATACAAGAGCTCGATCATAGACGAGTCAGCGGAAGCAACAATATCTGAGTATAGACATAAGTTAAACAAGTTTGCCTTAAGAAGGCTAGCACAAACTAGGATACAGATCGAAAGAGGCGCAAGCCTCCTGCCTGGGATCCTCCTAACTACTCCTGGTCGTCGTCAGTGGGCAGCACGTAGTAGTAGGCACCTCCGGTGTAGTAGGAGTCGTCGTCGATGGTGGCGTCTAGCTCCTGGGCTCCAGCATCTGGTTGCGACAACCAGGTAGAAGGGATAGGGGGAAAAGAGGGAGAAAGCAACCGTGAGTACTCATCCAAAGTACTCGCAAGCAAGGAGCTACACTACATATGTATGCATTGGTATCAACTGGAATAAGGCTATCATATGTGGACTGAACTGCAGAAAGCCGGGATAAGGGGGGATAGCTAGTCCTTTCGAAGACTACGCTTCTGGCAGCCTCCGTCTTGCAGCATGTAGAAGAGAGTAGACTGAAGTCCTCCGAGTGTCATCGCATAGCATAATCCTAACCGATGATCCTCCCCTCGTCGCCCTGTGAGAGAGCGACCACCGGTTGTATCTGGCACTAGGAAGGGTGTGTTTTATTAAGTATCCGGTTCTAGTTGTCATAAGGTCAAGGTACAACTCCAAGTCATCCTGTTATCAAAGATCACGGCTATTCGAATAGATTAACTTCCCTGCAGGGGTGCACCACATAACCCAACACGCTCGATCCCATTTGGCCGGACACACTTTTCTGGGTCATGCCCGGCCTCGGAAGATCAACACGTCGCAGCCCCACCTAGACCAACAGAGAGGTCAGCACGCCGGTCTAAACCTAAGTGCCCAGGGGTCTGGGCCCATCACCCTTAGCACACCTGCACGTTGCATGGGCGGCCGGAAGCAAACCTAGCCTAGTAGGCATTCTAGTCCAATCCAGCGCGTGCCGCTCCGTTGCTGACGTCACGAAGGCTTCGGCTGATACCACGACGTCGAGTGCCCATAACTGTCCCCGCGTAGATGGTTAGTGCGTATAGGCCAGTAGCCAGACTCAGATCAAATACCAAGATCTCGTTAAACGTGTTAAGTATCTGCGAACGCCGACCAGGGCCAGGCCCACCTCTCTCCTAGGTGGTCTCAACCTGCCCTGTCGCTCCGCCTCAAAGTAACAGTCGGGGGCCGTCGGGAACCCAGGCCCACCTCTACCGGGATGGAGCCACCTGTCCCTTCAGCCCCCAACTCCAAACAGTACCATAGGTAATGTAATAGTATAAAGTGCATAGTATATGCCCATGATCACTTCCCGAAGAGATCACGGCCTAGTAGTGTAGCATGGCAGACGGACAAGAGTGTAGGGCCACTGATGGAACGCTAGCATCCTATACTAAGCAGTAGGATAGCAGGTAATGGTAACAACAGTAGTAGCAAGGACAGGCTATGCATCAGAATGGGATTAACGGAAAGCAGTAACATGCTACACTACTCTAATGCAAGCAGTAGAGAAAACAGTAGGCGATATCTGGTGATCAAAGGGGGGGCTTGCCTAGTTACTCTGGCAAGAGAGAGGGGTCGTCAACTCCGTAGTCGTACTGGGTAGCAGCGGCGTCGGTCTCGGTGTCTAGCGAGAGAAGAGGGGGAGAAACAATAAAAATTTAAGCAAACAGATGCATAGCGATGCATGACATGACAAGTATCGGTGCTAGGGGTGCCCTATCGCGGTATGAGGTGATACCGGTGAAGGGGGGAAACATCCGGGGAAGTATCCCCGATGTTTCGCGTTTTCAGGTAGAGGAGCCGGAGGGGGAAAGTTGCGTGTTTGATATGTTAGGGGTCTGTGGCGGACGAACGGGCTGCGTATCCGGATTCGTCACGTCGTTCTGAGCAACTTTCATGTTGAAAATATTTTAATCCGAGTTACGGATTAAAAGATATGATTTTCTAAAGATTTTATTAATTTTTGTATATTAATTAATTATTTAAATTAACTCGAAATGGATTTATGACATCAGCATGATGTCATGCTGACATCAGAAGTCAACGGGGGTTGACTGGTCAACCTGACCAGTGGGTCCCACTGGTCAGTGACACATGTTAATTAAACAGTTTAATTAAACTAATCAAAATTCATTAGGGGGTGGGCCCCACTTTCATACTGATTAATTAGCTAATTAATAGTAGTTAATTAGGTTAATTAATCATTAGGTTAATTAATCTTAATTGGTTTATTTAATCAGAATTAATTAAGTTAATTAGTTAATTAATTAATTTTATTTTTATTATTTTATTTTATTTTTGTTATATTATTTTTTTTACGTTCTGGGGGTGTGGGCCCCCTGTGTCATTGGCCAGGGGGTCTTGGCGGTTTTGGGCGTAACGGGCGCGGGCGCCTGTGCACCCGAACGACGCAACAGGGGGGGGGCGTCGGCGAAGGCCGTAACCCAGTGCAGCGGGGCGAGGCACGCGGGCTGGAGCAGCGGCGTCAGCCAGTGGCGGAGGGGCCCTAGCGGCGAGCAGCAGGGGACGGCGGCGCGCGGGCGCGTGCCCGAGGCCACCAGGGGAGGCGGGCTCCGGTGATCCGTGGAGCACGGGACGGAGGCGAGGCTGCCGCGGGCGCGAGCCAGCAGGGCTCGCGGATGGCGCGTACAGAGGGCAATGGTGCGGCAGCTGGGCGCGGGGAGCGGGGCGTGGTGGAAGGTGAGCTGGCATGCGCGTGCGCTGGACGAGGCGGTAGCGGGGGGGAGAGGGCGCGGCCACGGTGCGTGCGGAGGCACGCCGGTCACGGCGAGGCCGCGGTGAGCAGAGGCGCGAGAGAGAAGAGCGCGGAGACGAGCGCGGCAACGAGCTCACGTTGGGGCGTAGGGAACGGGGCAGTGGGGGTTGGGGAGGACAACGACGACGACGTGCGTGGCGGAGACGATGTGTAGGCCGGCGAGGAGGCGCGTGCTCCGGGCGCGGCGTCCTGGCGCGGGATGGCGAGGTCGTCGCGGTGACGGGCGACGGGATCGGGTGTGCAGGGCGGAGCGGGATCGGGCCCCTCCCCGATCCAGAACCAGCCGAGTGTGGGGCACCGGGAAGGAGGGTTAAGGAGGCGGGCGCTGGGCGGCGGCGGCGATGGTGAACGGCGGCGCCGCCAACGGGGACGGCCCGATCCGATCTGGATCGGGTGAGAGGGAGAGACGAGGGAGTGTTGGGGGAGTGGGGCGACGGGGTGGGGTTAGGGTTTGGTCGTGGGGATAAGGGATGGCCGGTTGGGCCGGTTCGACCGGGCCGGCGGAAGTGGCCAGCTGTGCCGGTTGGCCCAGTCGGGCCAGGGGCACTTTTTTTTCCCTTTTTGTATTTTCTTTTATTATTTCTTTTCTGTTTAATTCATTTAAAAGTATTTAGGCATTTTCTAAAAATATGTTTGCTGCACTATAATTACCCTTGTAATATTCGCAACCACCAAACATTTTTGTTTCAACTTTTAAAAACTTTTGTTGTTTGCCATTTTTTTGAATTGATTTTTGAATCGGTTTGAACTAACGAAAGTTTAGCAACAGTAATCAAAGATGACATGGCATCACTAGCGGAGATTCACTGTAGCTTAATTATCCGGGCGTTACAATTCTCCTCCACTACAAGAAATCTCATCCCGAGATTTAGGAGGTAGAAGGAAACAGTGCGGGGTATTCATCACGAAGACGATCCTCGCGTTCCCAGGTGGCTTCGTCTTCAGAGTGATTCGACCACTGGACCTTGAGGAACTTGATCGCCTTCTGACGTGTGCGGCGTTCAGCTTGGTCGAGAATGCTAACCGGATGCTCTTTATAGGAGAGGTCCTGTTGCAATTCAAGCACTTCATGATCCACTGCTCGGATTGGGTCCTTGAAGCAGCGTCGGAGTTGTGACACGTGGAACACATCGTGAACCTGAGAAAGGTTCGGCGGAAGCTCCAGTTGATATGCCACCTTTCCACGCCTTTCGAGAATAGTGAAAGGACCAATATAGCGGGGAGCTAGCTTTCCTTTGATCCCGAAGCAGTGTGCACCCTTGATTGGTGTAACTCGAAGATAAGCCTTTTCGCCAGATTGATAGACCATGTCTTGGTGATGACGGTCATACTGACTTTTCTGACGTGACTGAGTAGTCTTGAGATTCTCGCGAATAATGCGAACTTGTTCTTCGGCCTGTTGGATAATATCCGGACCAAAGAGTGGACGTTCCCCCGTTTCTGACCAGTTCAGAGTGGTTCGACACTTTCATCCATATAGTACTTCGAAGGGGGACATCTTCAGACTAGCTTGATGGCTATTATTATAAGAGAACTCGGCATATGGAAGAGATTCCTCCCATTTCTTGCCGAATGATATTACACAAGCTCGAAGCATGTCTTCGAGAACTTGGTTGACACATTCAACCTGTCCTTGCGACTGAGGATGAAACGCAGTACTGAATGACAGATGAGTTCCCATAGCTTCTTGGAAACTCGCCCAAAACCTTGAAGTGAATAAGCTGCCACGGTCTGAACTGATAACCAGTGGAATACCGTGAAGTGAAACAATTCTACCCATGTAGAGAGTAGCAAGCTAACTAGCAGTGATTGTCTCTTTGACCGCCAGAAAATGTACAACTTTAGAAAGCCGGCCAATGACGACAAGAATAGCATCATTACCTTTCTGTGACTTGGGAAATCCAGTGACGAAGTCCATTTCAACATGGTCCCATTTCCATTCAAGAATAGAGATAGGTTGCAGAGTTCCAGCAGGCCTTTGATGCTCAGCTTTGATGCGACGGCAAACGTCACACTCCGCAACATAACAAGCAATGTCCTGCTTCATATTAGACCACCAGAATCTTTGGCGAATATCCTGATACATCTTCGTACTACCAGGATGGATGGACAGAGGCGTATCATGAGCTTCTTGCATAACCCTTTTAGTCTTATCCAGGTTTTTCTTCGAACATGGTACCACTAGGCGGCCTTTGAAATACAAGGCGCCATCGTCGGCGATCGTGAAGAATGAGGGCTTTCCTTCTGCTAGATGGCGTTTAATCTTATGGACTTCAGAGTCATAACCTTGAATAGTCTTTATACCAGCTAAGAGATCTGGTACGACAGTCAGGGTATTTAGAGAACCCTTAGTAACAACAAGAAGATTCATCTTGCGGAACTCCGGGGGAGGGGGAGCGAGTGCTCCAGGAGGAACAATATTGAGGTTCGGCTTTCTAAATTCTTCGACAAGCGAGGGCTGAACTTTGTGAACCTGTAGGTGGTTGCAGTAAGACTTGCGGCTCAAGGCATCAGCCATTACATTAGCCTTGCCGAGGGTATAGGATATACCCACGTCAAAGTCTGCAACAGTCTCCATCCATCTCTGCTGACGGAGGTTCAGATCTGGCTGAGTAAACAGATACTTCAAACTTTGATGGTCAGTGAAGATCTCACAACGATTACCGAGAAGGTAATGTCGCCACTGCTTCAGTGCATGAATGACAGCAGCCAGCTCGAGGTCGTGAACTGGGTAGTTTTCTTCGTGAGGGCGCAGTTGACAAGAGGCATAAGCAATCACTCTGCGTTCCTGCATTAGGACACAGCCTAATCCTTGACGGGAAGCGTCGCAGTAAATGATGAAGTCCTTCTTAGTATCAGGTGGTGCAAGCACGGGGGCAGAAGTCAACTTGTCTTTGAGCGCCTGGAAACTTTCCTGACACTTGTCTGTCCAGTCAAACTTGACACCCTTATGCAACAGATTAGTCAGGGGCCTGGCAATCTTGGAGAAGTTCTCGACGAATCGACGGCAATAGCTGGCGAGACCGAGGAAACTTCGGACTTGCTTCACATTCTTCGGAGGAGTCCAATCGAGAATGGCCTGAACTCGTTCAGGGTTGACGGCAATACCATCCTTGGAGATGACATGCCCAAGATAGGTTACTTCGGGGAGCCAGAATTCACACTTGGAATACTTAGCATACAGCTGATGCTCCCGAAGTTTTTCCAGCACAAGACGAAGATGTTCAGCATGTTCTTCCTTGTTCTTGGAAAATACAAGGATATCGTCCAGATAAACCACGACAAACTTGTCGAGGTAATCCATGAATATATAGTTCATCAGACGAGAGAAGGTGGCGGGAGCATTCGTTAAGCCGAATGACATGACGGTGTACTCGTATGATCCATACCGAGTCACGAAGGCGGTTTTTGGGATGTCCTCTTCACGAACACGGATCTGGTGGTAACCTAGCCTCAAATCGAGTTTGGAGAACACTGATGAGCCAGCCAATTGATCATAAAGATCATTGATCCGAGGAAGAGGATATTTATTCTGAATGGTAGCTTGGTTTATAGGACGGTAGTCTTGGACTAATCGGTTTGTCCCATCCTTCTTCTTAACAAAGAGAGAAGGTGCTCCCCAAGGAGAGCAACTTGGGCGAATGAAACCTTTGACAAGAGATTTGTCGATTTCCTCCTTAAGTTCAATGAGCTCATGCGGCGGCATCTTGTAGGGTCGTTTAGCTATAGGGGTGGTGCCGGGTTTTAAGTCGATGATGAATTCGACAGATCTAGCAGGGGGAATCCCTGGAAGTTCTTCTGGGAAGACATCTTGGAATTCACGAACGACGGGAATGTTTTCAATGCCCTCAAGTGGTGCAGCGTTCAACGCATTCAAGGCATAAAGCCGTGCCTCGGCGTTTTGCACCAGATGAGCTTGATAAGTAACTATTTCGTCTGAAGGGTGTAGCAGATGGACGGTCTTAGTGGCGCAAACTATAGAAGCAGTATGCGCTTTTAACCAATTCATTCCCAGAATGAGATCAATGCTACAGGACTTCAGTACGATGGGAGAGACAAGGAATTCCAGTCCTTCGATTTCTACAGGGACGTCGTTGCAAATCATGGAGGTTCGACATTGGCCCGCAGGGGGTGTACTAATAGTGAAGCATTCATGTCCTCACATTTAATGTCGTGCAAGCATGCAAAACCTTCTGACATGAATCAATGCGATGCACCTGTATCAAATAAAACGGATGCTGGTACTGAATTTACGAGGAGGGTACCCATCACAGTAGCAGGCTGGTCTTGAGCTTTGCTCAGATCAACGTGGTTGGCATGAACACGACCATAAGACTTGGCATTGTTGTTGTGGGGCTGGTTGCTTCCACGGCCAGTTGCTGGAAGGGCCAGTTGATTTTGGTTCTGGTTGCATTCCCTACCATGGTGCCCTGGTTGTCCACACCTAAAGCACAACCCATTATTGGGAGTGGGAACAGGAGCTTGTGGTGGTGGAGCTGGGAGTCTTGGCTGCCTAGTCGGAGGAGCAGGCAGACGAGGTGCAGCATAGGTCTGCCTTGGGTTAGGTGCATCCGGCTGGTACAAGCTATTGGGAACCCATATCTTGCGCTTCTGCGAGGACGGGCCCGAAGATGAGCCCGTGTCATGGTTGTGCCTGTGAGAGCTCTGGTATTCCTGCAGACCAGTTTCGACATTGATGGCCTTGTTCACCAGAGTGGCAAAATCAGCAAAGTCATGCACTAGAAGTGCGAGCTTGATGTCAGCTTGAAGGCCATCACGGAACTTCTCCTGTATGCGTGCATCAGTCGCAATGTCCTCTTCAGCATAGCGGGACAAGTCAAGAAACTCCCGCTGATAAGCTTCAACAATCTTGTTGCCTTGGATGAGGTTTCGAAACTCACGCTTCTTACGGTCCATGACTCCCCGAGGAATGAAGCGAGCATGGAAGGCAGCTTGGAAGTCTGGCCAGGTGATGATTGTTCCAACTGGCAGAGTACGCCTGTGGCTGTCCCACCATTGAGTTGCGGGTCCCTTCAGGAAGAAGGAAGCAAAGGTGACATAGCTGGTAGGGGCTACATCAGCAGACTCCATCTCATAGGTGATGTCACGGAGCCAGTCGTCAGCATCCAGAGGCTGAGTTGAGCTGCGGTACACAGTTGGGTTCAGGCGCATGAAATCCTGCAGAGTTACTGGGGTTGGCTGCTGGTTCATATTGGGTCGAGGAAACCGAGCCATCATATTCTCCATGAACTGGCGATTCATCTCAAGCTATTGGATCATACCAGCCATGTACTCAGGCGGTGGTGGGAGGTTGCCACCACGTCCACGACCAGCTGGTCTAACCATCCTGCTAATATATAACAGGGGTAGTTCAGCATCGAGAAATTTTGCAAGGACAAGAATCATTCATGATGAAATATGCACAATGAAAGCAGCACAATAGATACTACATAGTAGACGGCATATCTTACAAAAGAGATCATGCATAGAGTTCGGTACACAGAGTTCAGTACATAGACTAATACATCATAGGCGGCACGCAGGCTCGCGACGAATGCATCTAACACTAATAAGCAAGCCTTCATCAGTCCCATGAGGAACTGTGGAGGTAGGTGTAGCCTGACAGCTGGTAGTGACGCAAAGGGAAGACCTCCACGCGAGCAGCCTGGGGTCCGCGGATACTCTGGTGCGGAACCCGATGCGCAAGTGGCAGGAGAGGACCAAGTGCAGGAGAGTAGCCTCCCACATCTGGCCAGCCGACGCCCTGGGGCATCACGGTCCTGGCAGGGTAGACCGCAGAACGCGACAGATCACCAGATCGGACAGAGGGGTGCAACAGCGTCAGAGCACGGTACAGATGCTGACGGGTGGTGTACAACTCGTAGCGAAGAGCTCGGTTAGCTCTATCCAGCCCATCAGCATGCAGAACCAGGTTCTAATGGTAGAAGG
Organism: Triticum dicoccoides; assembly: GCF_002162155.2. Lineage (NCBI taxonomy): Eukaryota > Viridiplantae > Streptophyta > Magnoliopsida > Poales > Poaceae > Triticum > Triticum dicoccoides. The sequence continues at coordinate 577,182,728 of NC_041384.1, read as the reverse complement.
GCTCTCAGGTGACGGTAGAGTAGGCAGCAGTGTAGTATCCCTCCGCACCAACATCAGATGCGATAGCAATGTGCCTGAAGGGGGAGGTGTCCAACTACTGATACTCTCCGCGAAGACGTGTCAGAGCAGCATAAGCAGCATCGTGGACCGCCATGTCGATGCTCACTCCAACATCATGAGCAGTGTGCAGCACGGTAGTGGAGTCATACTCTCGAGAGTAGAGGTGGACGATGGCACGGTACTGCTCCTGGTTGAAGTCCTGGTACTCCTCATAGACGGTGTACTCAGGGTGCCACCGATAACCCAGATAGGTCATCATCTCAACCAACACAGCAGGTGATCCTGAGGCACCAATGGCCGTCGTGTGGCGCACGACCTGTCTCGTGGGTTCCATCTGAAAACAAACATGTTTTCACAGGAGTCAAATGACAATGTGGAAAATGTTCAAATACCACTCTAAGGAATAACTAGGGCTTATCCAACTTTGGGGTGAATGTGGTCACGAGATCCTAGTGTTAGAGTTAGTAAACTCGTTTAACCCGAGTAGGAGAGAGTTCAGTGTCCCAGAGTAAGGATCGAGGAGTAAAAGAGCCTAATACCACCCAGATGGCGATGTGGGCCCGTAAGGCACACAGCCATGTTAGTAAAAGTTTTGTAATGTCTAGACTCAACTTCGGCCAAGGAGTGTGGAAGGGGGATTCCTACAGGCAGTCGGCTCTGATACCAACTTGTGACGCCCCCGATTTGACCGTACACTAATCATACACGCAAACGTGTATGATCAAGATCAGGGACTCACGGGAAGATATCACAACACAACTCTACAAATAAAAAGTCATACAAGCATCATATTACAAGCCAGGGGCCTCGAAGGCTCGAATACAAGAGCTCGATCATAGACGAGTCAGCGGAAGCAACAATATCTGAGTACAGACATAAGTTAAACAAGTTTGCCTTAAGAAGGCTAGCACAAACTGGGATACAGATCGAAAGAGGCACATGCCTCCTGCCTGGGATCCTCCTAACTACTCCTGGTCATCGTCAGCGGGCAGCACGTAGTAGTAGGCACCTCCGGTGTAGTAGGAGTCGTCGTCGACGATGGCGTCTGGCTCCTGGGCTCCAGCATCTGGTTGCGACAACCAGGTAGAAGGGATAGGGGAAAAGAGGGAGAAAGCAACCGTGAGTACTCATCCAAAGTACTCGCAAGCAAGGAGCTACACTACATATGTATGCATTGGTATCAACTGGAATAAGGCTATCATATGTGGACTGAACTGCAGAAAGCCGGGATAAGGGGGGATAGCTAGTCCTTTCGAAGACTACGCTTCTGGCAGCCTCCGTCTTGCAGCATGTAGAAGAGAGTAGACTGAAGTCCTCCGAGTGTCATCGCATAGCATAATACTAACCGATGATCCTCCCCTCGTCGCCCTGTGAGAGAGCGACCACCGGTTGTATCTGGCACTTGGAAGGATGTGGTTTATTAAGTATCCTGTTCTAGTTGTCATAAGGTCAAGGTACAACTCCAAGTCGTCCTGTTACCGAAGATCACGGCTATTCGAATAGATTAACTTCCCTGCAGGGGTGCACCACATAACCCAACACGCTCGATCCCATTTGGCCGGACACACTTTTCTGGGTCATGCCCGTCCTCGGAAGATCAACACGTCGTAGCCCCACCTAGACCAACAGAGAGGTCAGCACGTTGGTCTAAACCTAAGCGCCCAGGGGTCTGGGCCCATCGCCCTTAGCACACCTGCACGTTGCGTGGGCGGCCGGAAGCAGACCTAGCCTAGTAGGCGTTCCAGTCCAATCCAGCGCGCGCCGCTCCATTGCTGACGTCACAAAGGCTTCGGCTGATACCACGACATCGAGTGCCCATAACTGTCCCCGCGTAGATGGTTAGTGCATATAGGCCAGTAGCCAGACTCAGATCAAATACCAAGATCTCGTTAAACGTGTTAAGTATCTGCGAACGCCGACCAGGGCCAGGCCCACCTCTCTCCTAGGTGGTCTCAACCTGCCCTGTCGCTCCGCCTCAAAGTAACAGTCGGGGGCCGTCGGGAACCCAGGCCCACCTCTACCGGGATGGAGCCACCTGCCCCTTCAGCCCCCAACTCCGAACAGTCCCACAGGTAATGTAATAGTATAAAGTGTATAGTATATGCCCATGATCACTTCCCGAATAGATCATGGCCCAGTAGTATAGCATGGCAGACGGACAAGAGTGTAGGGCCACTGATGGAACGCTAGCATCATATACTAAGTAGTAGGATAGCAGGTAATGGTAACAACAGTAGTAGCAAGGACAGGCTATGCATCAGAATAGGATTAACGGAAAGCAGTAACATGCTACACTACTCTAATGCAAGCAGTAGAGAAAAGAGTAGGCGATATTTGGTGATCAAAGGGGGGGGCTTGCCTGGTTGCTCTGGCAAGAGAGAGGGGTCGTCAACTCCGTAGTCGTACTGGGTAGCAGCGGCGTCGGTCTCGGTGTCTAGCGAGAGAAGAGGGGGAGAAACAATAAATATTTAAGCAAACAGATGCATAGCGATGCATGACATGACAAGTATCGGTGCTAGGGGTGCCCTATCGCGGTATGAGGTGATACCGGTGAATGGGGGAAACATCTGGGGAAGTATCCCTGGTGTTTCGCATTTTCAGGTAGAGGAGCCGTAGGGGGAAAGTTGTGTGTTTGATATGTTAGGGGTCTGTGGTGGACGAACGGGCTGCGTATCCGGATTCGTCACGTTGTTCTGAGCAACTTTCATGTTGAAATATTTTAATCCGAGTTACGGATTAAAAAATATGATTTTCTAAAGATTTTATTAATTTTTGTGTATTAATTAATTATTTAAATTAATTCAAAATGGATTTATGACATCAGCATGATGTCATGTTGACATCAGTAGTCAACGGGGGTTGACTAGTCAACCTGACCAGTGGGTCCCACTGGTCAGTGACACATGTTAATTAAACAGTTTAATTAAACTAATCAAAATTAATTAGGGGGTGGGCCCCACTGTCATACTGATTAATTAGCTAATTAACAGTAGTTAATTAGGTCAATTAATCATTAGGTTAATTAATTATAATTGGTTTATTTAATCAGAATTAATTAAGTTAATTAGTTAATTAATTAATTTTATTTTTATTATTTTATTTTTATTTTTATTATATTTTTTTACGTTCTGGGGGTGTGGGCCCCCTGTGTCATTGGCCAGGGGGGTCTTGGCGGTTTTGGGCGTAACGGGCGCGGGCTCCTGTGCACCCGAACGGCGCAGCAGGGGGGGCGCCGGCGGAGGCCGTAACCCAGCGCGGTGGGGCGAGGCACGCGGGCCGGAGCAGCGGCGTCAGCCAGTGGCGGAGGGGCCCTAGCGGCGAGCAGCAGGGGACGGCAGCACGCGGGCGCGTGCCCGAGGCCACCAGGGAAGGCGGGCTCCGGTGAGCCGTGGAGCACGGGACGGAGGTGAGGCCGCCGCGGGCGCGAGCCAGCAGGGCTCGCGGATGGCGCGTACAGAGGGCAATGGTGAGGCAGCTGGGCGCGGGGAGCGGGGCATGGCAGAAGGCGAGCTGGCGCGCGCGTGCGCTGAACGAGGCAGCAGCGGGGGGGAGGGCGCGGCCACGGCGCGTGCGGAGGCACGCTGGTCACCGCGAGGCCGCGGTGAGCAGAGGCGCGAGAGAGAAGAGCGCGGAGACGAGCACGGCAGCGAGCTCACATTGGGGCGTAGGGAACGGGGCAGTGGGGGTTGGGGAGGACAACGACGACGACATGCGTGGCGGAGACGAGGTGGAGGCCGGCGAGGAGGCGCGGGCTCCGGGCGCGGCGTCCTGGCGCGGGATGGCGAGGTCGTCACGGTGACGGGCGACGGGATCGGGTGTGCAGGGCGGAGCGGGATCGGGCCCCTCCCTGATCCAGAACCAGCCGAGTGTGGGGGCACCGGGAAGGAGGGTTGAGGAGGCGGGCGCTGGGCGGCGGTGGCGATGGTGAACGGCGGCGCTGCCAACGGGGACGGCCCGATCCGATCTGGATCGGGTGAGAGGGAGAGACGAGGGAGTGCGGGGGGGAGTGGGGCGACGGGGTGGGGTTAGGGTTTGGTCGTGGGGATAATGGGTGGCCGGTTGGGCCGGTTCGACCGGGCCGGCGGAAGTGGCCAGCTGGGCCGGTTGGCCCAGTCGGGCCAGGGGCACTTTTCTTTTCTTTTTTGTTTTTTTGTTTTCCCTTTTTGTATTTTCTTTTATTATTTCTTTTCTGTTTAATTCATTTAAAAGTATTTAGGCATTTTCTAAAAATATGTTTGCTGCACTATAATTACCCTTGTAATATTCGGCAACCACCGAACATTTTTGTTTCAACTTTTAAAAACTTTTGTTGTTTGCCATTTTTTTGAATTGATTTTTGAATCGGTTTGAACTAACGAAAGTTTAGCAACAGTAATCAAAGATGACATGGCATCATTAGCGGAGATTCACTGTAGCTTAATTATCCGGGCGTTACACCGGACTGATGGGCCGTGAAGACATGAAGACCGAAGACTATACCTATGTCCGGATGGGACTCTCCTTGGCGTGGAAGGCAAGCTTGGCGACCGACTATGAAGATTCCTTCTTATGTAACTGACTCTATGCAAACCCTAGATCCCCCCGGTGTCTATATAAACCGGAGGGGTTAGTCCTGAAAGAAGATATTCATTACCATAGTCATACAGGCTAGGCTTCTAGGGTTTAGCCATCACGATCTCGTGGTAGATCAACTCTTGTCACACTCATATTCATCAAGATCAATCAAGCAGGACATAGGGTATTACCTCCATAGAGAGGGCCCGAACCTGGGTAAACATCGTGTCCCCCGTCTCCTATTACCATCGATCCTAGACGCACAGTTCGGGATCCCCTACCCGAGATCCACCGGTTTTGACACCAACATTGGTGCTTTCATTGAGAGTTCCACTGAGCCGTCAACGAAAGGTTCGATGGCCCCTTCAATCGTCTATAGTGATGCTGTCCAAGGAGAAACCTTCCTCCCCGGAAAATTTTTCGTATTCGGCGGTTTCGTACCGCGGGCCAACTCGCTTGGCCATCTGGAGCAGATTGATAGCTACGCCCCTGGCCACCAGATCAGGTTTGGAAGCTTGAACTACGTCGCAGATATCCGTGGAGACTTGATCTTCAATGGATTTGAGACCGCAGCAATCGCTCCCCCTCGCCCCGATGAACATGACTTAAATCTGTCATCGGATCACATCCAAGAGATGGTCCCTGTTGCTGCAACGGCCTTAGAACCTGAGCAGATCGTGCCATCCGAGGCCACAGAGTCCGCGGCGTTGGGGCCGCACACGGGCTCGGCACCCCACAATATTTGCGTCAATGGAACTCAGGACTCGTCTCCGGCTATAAGTTCTGGACCGGGCACGCCTGCGGACACCGAGCTGGATGACTTATCGATTTTCGAATTTGGTGCCGCAGACATCCTCCAGCACTCACCTTTGGGTGATGTGCTAAAATCTTTAAAGAACTTGTCCTTGGAGAAGGACTCTCAGCCGAACTATGTTCGGTTCGAGCCAGAGGCTGTGATGGGAAATTTTGCTTCCCACCCGCCACCCACTTCATAGCCACTATCGAGGATTTAATCGACATGCCCACTTCTAGCTCCAAAGACATTGACGGTATAGATGACGATGCCGATAAGGAGCAAGGACAAGACCCGCCAGTCATTAGGCGTGGGACGACCACCCCTTCATATGACGTGTACATGATCGATACACTTAAAAATCCTCGTGGCAAGGACAAGGGAGATCCAGTTAAAACTCCCGAGACACACTCTAAGTTCCGGCGCCCCAAACGCCGCCCCGAGTCATGTCGCAGCAATGATGGCACTGGAGAAAATAGTACTCCGGACGGCGCCAAAAGCAATGAAGACCCCATGGGAGAAATATCCGAGCAGGAGGAATAGGAAAACGGGCAAGCCATCCCCGATGAACAGGCCCCGCCTAGCGACGGTTCGGAGGACGATAACTACCTTCCGCTCTCCGAAGATGAGGTAAGCCTCGGGAAGAAGACTTCATCGTACCCGAAGAGCTCCTCGAGCAGGAGCGCTTGAAGCGCAGGCTGATAGCTACGGCAAGGAGCCTGAAAAAGAAGCAGCAATAGCTTCAAGCCGACCAAGACCTACTCAATGATAGATGGACCGAAGTCCTGGTTGCCGAAGAAGACGACCTTAGTGTCCTAGCCAAAAGCTACCCAAAGCACAAATTGCTATACTAGTCTGATGACGGGGCGTTGGAGCCCATACCATTGTCACACAATGCGGAAGGTCGTCGACAACTCTGTCCGGATAAATAGGCAACTCAAGCCGGACACCAGACCGCCGCTCCTCGCCATAAAGGCAAGAACAACGCAGGTCACGATTACCCAGACAACCCGTAGAGGGACTTGGACAATAGAGCAGGACACGCAAGACCGATCTACGGATCGTGAAAGCATGCTTCGACACGCGACGATGGCTACCTATTCGGACGTGTCAAACCTCGCCACGACCGAGCCGAAAACCGCAAAGGGACTCCTTCGGAGTTACGTCACAGTGTGGCCCAACATAGAGGTGCCGCACACCCGCTTTGCTTCACTGATGAAGTAATGGATCATGAATTCCCCGAAGGATTCAAACCCGTGAATATTGAATCATACGATGGGACAACCGATCCCGCGGTATGGATAGAAGATTTCATCCTCCACATCCATATGGCCCGTGGGGACAACCTCCACGCCATTAAATACCTCCCACTAAAACTAAAAGGACCAGCTCGGTACTGGTTAAACAGCATGCCTGAAAATTCCATAGGCAGCTGGGAGGACTTGGGAGAGGCCTTCCTCGATAACTTCCGAGGAACACATATCCGGCCACTAGATGCCGATGACCTAAGTCACATTGTCCAACAGCCCGGAGAATCAACCAGGGAGCTCTGGACTCGGTTCTTAGTCAAAAAGAACCAAATCGTCGACTATCCGGACGCGGAAGCCCTTGCGGCTTTCAGACACAGCGTCCGGGATGAATGGCTCGCATGCCACCTCGGCCAAGAAGGACCTAAATCCATGACATCCCACATTGCTCTGATGACTCGCTTTTGCGCGGGAGAAGACAGCTGGCACGCTCATAGAAGCAATAGCGCCAGCATCCAGGGCACCTTCGAAATCTGAGACGGCAACGGCAAGCCACGAGGAAGCAAAAACAACAGTCGCAATGACAATGAAAGATTAGGCGACACAACGGTCAACATCGGATTCAGCAACCCCAAGCCCGGTCAGCGGAAGAAGCCATTCAAGGCGAATCGAGACGAACCATCCAACCTCGACAGGATATCGAACCGACCTTGCCAGATTCATGGCCACCCCGATAAACCAGCTAATCATACCAACAGAAACTGTTGAGTCTTTAAATAGGTCGGCAAGCTCAACGCCGAACACAGGGGGAGGAGGCCACCAAGCGACAGGGATGGCGGAAAGGTTCACCAACGAAACATCGGGGGTCAGAAGCAGTCTCCACCCGAGGATCAACTACTCCTAGAACGGAAATAGCAACCCGGCTTCCGCCACCCACTCCGTACACCTACAAAGTTTGTACCGCGCATACATCATTACGCACTTAAGATACCATGGGCATTGGCGGAAGCATGATATGGACAAGCCTGCAAGCAGTCCAGTAACTTTTTTTATTATTTATTTTCTTTTTATTTCTTCCTTCGCTATCCTTTAAAAACAGGTGACGAATAGGATAAACATCGGAAACTGGCTCTATCGGAGTTCGGATCCGTACACTCACCTATGGGGCTATTTTCATCAAGGATCCCCCCCCCCCACCGAGGACTGGCGGCGTAGA
>NC_041384.1:577171325-577174254 GCF_002162155.2 Triticum dicoccoides | reverse complement strand
CCTCCATCCGCCGCCCCCGACGGGCCTCCTGCTGCCTCCCTCTACCTGCTTTGATGACGGCACCGGCCACCTCCACCTTCTTACACCGCTGCACCGGCCACAACAACCTTCTTCCACTACTACGCTGGCCACCCCCTCCTTCTTCCACCACGGCACCAGCCTCCCCCTCCTTCCACCACGACGCCAGCCTCCCCCTCCTTCCACGTGCAGATTGGGCACTGCCTGCAGCTAGAGGAGACGTCAACCTGCAGCTGAAGGAGACCCTGACCTGCAACGGGTCGTGTGCGTCACAGCGACGCCCAGGCCGTCCAACTTCGCCAACTCAGGCAGTTCAACCCCCGCACCCAATCCTCCTTGGACACAAATGACAATCACAGCTAACCCTGACTCTACGGCCTTACTAGCGCCGTTCAAGGTTCTCGGCCGCAGCTCCTCACTAGTGCAGAGATTTGAGTGCAGACCCCTGCGTCAAGTAAATGGCATGCACGCTCCTCTGGGAATGCTCCTCCAAATATTCAAGCGGAAAGTCTTCTTCACGTTCTGGACTTGTGCCGTAGCTTCTTTTGAACTTCTGTTGATTCATACCTAAATGAATTTGTACTATGATTTTCATCAGCTTTTTGGTGAAATAATGCATCCTGTTCACATCAACAAATGCTTCATGGAGGACTTCTCCAACGACTTGCAGGTTCGGCAATAGACAAGGAAGCTGCCCAGACCATTTTCTCGTGTACGGGTTGTATGTAGCGTACAGATAGACCTCCCCTGCCCGGCAGCTATGGCGTGTGGCTGCCAAGCACATCGACGCCCCAAGGTACATTGTCTCTCCAACTCGCTTATGTCTTGTTCCCTGTTGTTGTACTATGTTCAGTTTTGTATTGTTTCTTAGTTATTTTCTTGTCTAAAGTTCTGAAATACTTGGAGGCGCAAAAAAGTTGTGATATGTTGGCTCATTTTCAAAGGTCCTTCAAAAAACGGAAAGCATGAGCTTCTCCAAAATGCATCAACACAGTGGAGTGCTAATTCTTCTTGGGTGCTTCTATCGATCCTTGTGTTTCAGCAACCACCATGGTGAACCAGCTCGTCCTATTTTGCAAAAGCAAATCACATGAAAGTTTTTAAGCGGAATGCAGTTTAGAGATAATGGGGAAACGAGGTTCAAACAGATTTCTTAGTACATCCGGAGAGCTTTTCCGTTGCACTCTAGCCAAAACCGCTCGAAAGGCCAAACTACTAACATGCGGCTGTGCTTTTATTTTACACAAATGAGGTTGCTAGCGCTAGTAGATCTTGGGAGTTAGTTGCCGTCCACCTCCTCAGGCACCTCTCTGCTTCTTGAGAGTTAGCTGCAGCTTTCCATGGCCATATACATGCAATTTTTAGTTTTGCCCAACCACTTATATGTGCGTGCATGTTTCCATTTTTGCCAAATTGTATATCGAGCTTTTGTTTTGAAAAACAAATGTGCATGTGAACGCGAGAAAAAAGTCTATACAAAGAAGTTCATGTATTACTAACCCAGAAGGTTCGTGTATTACTAAGTGTGTGCACATATAACTGCTTCCTCCATTATGCGTGTATGTCTATTTGTGTATTCTGCCAATTCCACTTTAGCTTTGACGAAGGTTCACCAGAAAGGTAAAAAATAGTTCAGCGCATACGTCCTTCACATTGTTATCTATCCCCATTATTCAGTTTAAAATTGTGTTGTCTAGTTCTTGTTCTATACTATTTATCTGAAGTTCAATAGTATCAGTGCAGGCAAAAAACTAGGGTTTTGATATGTTGGTTTCAGTTTCAGAAATCCTTCAGGAAAAAATGCAAAAGAAAAAAGGAGCAGGGGTCGCAAGCCTCAAGCCCTCTCTCCACTTGGTGGCTTCTTGTTCTCAAAGCACAAGCTGCTGCTGCTACTATTAGTTAACTACTTCTGCTCACTATAATGGGCTGAGGGGCGTTTCCCAACTGCGTGGATGCTCGCCTGCTCACCGAGGGTCGCGGCAGTCCACCCCGAAGCCGTCTGCAGGAGGAGCTTGCACCAGTCCCGCCTCTCCTTCGTCCAGTGCTCCAAGAGGCCAGGGCAGAAAAATCGATCATCTTCTGATGAGCCCTTCCCCAACAGGAACCTCTCTCCCTACCTCTCTTCGCTACTGATGGGCACCATAGTGTGAAGTTGATGTAGAGAACAAGTTCTGATTATGTGCTCTGTACATGCTTGTTGATATGTCAATGAGAACCAACTTTTTTCTTTAGGTTGTTGTGATGATGTTTGATAGTTAATATTTTTGCAAGTACAAAACTCCAAGTTATGAAATTTTGATGGACACGAGACTTCTTTTGACCTTGCACTGTTAAAAGATCTTCCAAAACTTACTTACATGTAGATGCATCCACGTCCGCATCTTTGACCTTCTTCATATATGTTCTATGTTTAAAATTGCTCAACGAAAATTATGTTTTAAGAAGTTCATATAATACTGAGTGTAAAGGTCATGTATTATAACTACCCAGTATAGTAAGTGAAATATATTACAAAAATTCAAATTAAAAGTGAATTTTGTTGACTTCTATATTACTGAGTGTATAGAAACATAACAATTTTTCTGGAATTAAGAAATAAAACCAGGAAGTCCATATTAAAATGATGGAGAAGTTCGATGATTATAGAAAAATTGGATCTTCCTTGTTATTAAAGAATAGAAACAAGAAGTTCAAAAATTAAATAACAAGAAGTTTAACTTTTAAAAATAGAGCACTTCAAAATTTCATAAAAAAGATTAAGAAAAAACCAGGAAGTCCATATTAAAAAGATGGAGAAGTTCGATGATTATAGAAAATTCAGATTTTCCTCGTTATTAAAGAATGGAAACAAGAAGTTCAAAAATTAAATAACAAGAAGTTTAACTTTTAAAAATAAAGCACTTCAAAATTT
>NC_041384.1:577149097-577170754 GCF_002162155.2 Triticum dicoccoides | reverse complement strand
GTCCATATTAAAAAGATGGAGAAGTTCGATGATTATAGAAAATTCAGATTTTCCTCGTTATTAAAGAATGGAAACAAGAAGTTCAAAAATAAAAAACAAGAAGTTCAACTTTTAAAAATATAACGCTTCAAAATTTCATAAAAAATGATTAAGAAATAAAACCAGGAAGTCCATATTGAAAAGATGAAGAAGTTCGATGTTTATAGAAAACTCAGATTTTCCTCATTATTAAAGAATGGAAACAAGAAATTCAATAATAAAATAACAAGAAGTTCAACTATTAAAAATAGTGCGCTTCAAAATTCATAAAAAGGATTAAGAAAAATCAGATTAAAACTTCATAAAAAACCTCAAATATTTTCACATAACCGAGAGAGGTTCAGGTTGATAATTGCCAGAAGTTCATGTACTACACGGTGTGCATTTGGTATTAAGAAAAAGAATAAAAAAGTAAAGGCTAAAAGTTTTATTCTTATAAGTTCAAGTCATTCGTCGGAGAAACATAAAAAAATTATTGTGAGAGAGATTTGTACAAAAATAATATCATTTGTGTAACACTGACGATGAATAAGAAAATTACAAACGAAAATACGTCAAAGAAGTTCAACTGAAAACAGCAGGAAGTTCAACTACTACAGTGGATGAATTTCAAATGAAAAACTTTTAAAATCGTCGTGAGTATGAAAAAACGATCAACATGGGAAAGTTGCGTGTTTACAACAGCTTTCCACCGGTATATCACTTGCTCAATTCCGGTGAGTGGATGGAGAGCTACGAGCAGTGGATGGAGATCTATGAGCAAAAAAAGCACGTGAAAAACAGAGTGAAGTTCAAGTAGACATGCCGAGAAGTTCAGGTTCTTCACGTGGAGCATTTTCGAAGAATCTGTTTCGCGATAGAGGTAGAACGACTGATGCCGCCGTTTTCAAAATTACTTGAAAACGGCTAAGAATCAGAGAAAACCATCAACATGAAAAAGTTTCGCATTTTCCGTAGATTTTCAACGGTATATTATTTGCCCAATTCCGATAAAGTTTGTAGATATTACGGCAAAAATACGTTTTAACCATTTTTGAAACTGACATAAAACCGTAATGAATTAGGAGAAACAATATATACAAAAAAGTTTCGCATTTCTTCAAGCTTTCCAACGCCATATCATTTGCTACATTCTGACGCATAGTTAAAAAATTAGCTCGAAAATACGAACTCGGTAGGACTTGGACCATTTTCTAAATTACTCTTAAACCATTCAAAACTAGAAGAAAAATTCAAGATGAAAAAGTAGCGCATTTTCATAAGCTTTCCAACGCCGTATCATATGCCTCTATTGGATTAGCCATTTAGAAATGATACCAAAAAACGAACTCAGCTATTCGGTTTACGAAATTTTACGGTTTTTCAAATTACTCTTTAACGATAGGGAATTATAGAAAACTTTCAACATGTGGAAGGAGCGGTTTTGTGGCAGCTTTCCAACGCCATATTATATGCCTCATTCCAATAAACGGTTTAGAAATGCGATCGAAAATACGATTCACATTTTTTGTGCAAAGAAAAAACGATTTTCAAAACTGCTCTTAAACCGCTTATATTTTGCCAAAAAATTAAGTTGGGTCATGATATTGGTGTCCATAGCTTTCCAACGGTATATCGCAAGACCCATTTGGGCAATGTTGGCGGAAGTTCAACCTAGTTCACAGGGAAGTTCAACGTACTACGAGCGGGGCAGGTCAGGTTGTGATCAGAATATTATTCTGATCCCATGATCAGAATAGTGTTTATATATATATATATATATATATATATATATATATATATATATATATATATATATCATAAGTAATCATTGGCATATCGCGCAGTTCCCATTAAACAATATCCAAACTAATCATCCGCATTGTTTCCCCAACAAATATGGCTCCTACGATTATTTCACAGAAATGCCTTGGCATAACCGGCCAGGGGCCTGGTGTGGGAACAAATGAGTTGCCAGTAAAAGTCCGAACAGCTCTATAGCATATTTCGGCGTCGCAAGTTTGGCCTTATATGCATCAGCTCCGAATCATTGTCTTGGGTCAATAGTTGGGTTGCCCGGCTCCTGTGCTTGCTACCCTACGTTTCGCTCTATCAGCTAGGGTAGTAAAGGGAGAACTACTGCGATTGTGCCCTGGTCTAAACCGGATGAGCACCTCAGTAGAGAAAGCCGAAAACTCACTATCATGATGCGGCGTGAGCTGGTCAACCACTTGACGACTTCTTGGAATCTTTAGCGACTCTCCATGTCACACGAGGGATCTTTTTCAGATCAAATATGTAAGGCACCATACACTGCATACATACCAGGGGCTATGTCGCAGCCCCACAATAAAACTCCTATGGCTAAGTGAAAGCGTTAACGCCCTATAGTCCGATTGCCTGGTTCACCGCATTATCACCTCCTTTATGGACCAAGACGTTGGATAAAGAGTGATTAAATGCCTTTCCGAACACCCCCGTACTTCCTACGAGGGGGCTGAAGCCGATGACTGGAAAACTTTCAGATTATATCAAAACGGCTGCACAAGAGGAATTCAAGCTTTCAAGCAAAACATAAATAGATTAACTATAAAATTGTCTTTTACAATTTTCATACACCTCACTCGAACATTATGTCTTTCAAGCACTGACCCTCTATAAAGCGGGTGGCCTCTAGGACGTCTTCAAAATAATGCTCCGGTTCCGGGCGATCCTTGCCTTTGGGTGGACTCTTCGTCGCAACATCGATGGCCTTCATCTTCCCCCAGATTGTTTTGACTCGGGCAAAAGCCATCCGCGCACCCTCAATGCACGATGACCGCTTCACATCATCGATACGCGGCACCGCATCAACAAGCCTCTGCACCAAACCAAAATAGCTATTCGGAACAGGCTCGGTTGGCCACAACCGGATTACAACATCCTTCATGGCAGCGCCGGGTATTCTATGAAATTCGGCCCATTGGGACATCTGTTCATTGAGCAACAAAGGGCGCTTTGATGCGCCAAACTACGACCAAAAAAGCTTCTCCGTTGCATATCCATCTCGTGCTTGGTAATACTGCGCCGCATCGGCAGAACTCTTCGGCAAGCCACGAACTCATCCGGAGAACTCCATACTTGGTTAAGCCGGGCATTGTTCGGGTCACCGAACTTAGTTTGCAGCAGAAAGGGCTTTCCAGCCGCAATCTCCCTCACCTGTCGAACCTCCTCACAGGCTGCTCTAGATTCTGACTGCGCTGCTCTAGCCTCTTGTAAGGCCTTGTCCAGCTTAGCCGTTAAGGCTTTACTCTCCTTCTCTAGAAATTCACAGCGGCCGGTAGCATTCTCCAATTTGAGCATCATAGTGGATATCTTTTCCTCATCTTGGCGCTGTGCAGCTCGTTTGGCTTTTAATTCAGTCGATGCCTTTTCGGCAGCAGCATTACTACGACGGGCCTGCTCCTTGGCCCGGGCCAGCTCCACTCGAAGAACTTCAACCGCGGCATCACCATCTGCAGCCATGCATATTCCAGCATCTAAATCTCAACATCATGCTTATACCACAAAAATTTATGACGATTGCCCCAAATACATACCTTGTGACTCGTCAAGACACATATTAATTAAATCAAGATCATCACGTGCCACATCAAGCTTCTGTTGCAGCTCGCACTACAAAAAACAATACACTTCCATGATGATACGTGTTTGTCACAGTAGGTCGCGTTTTTCGTCATGCATGTACATCCATGACAAATTTATGACAGAATCAAGATAGTCATACCTATGCTGTCGTAGAAGTGTTCCATGACATTACCAAAATTTTCATCACGGAAGTGTCCACTTCCATGACGATAAATCGTGCGTCACAGAAGCGCTTTCGTCAAGGGTGACCGACACGTGGCATCCACCGTAACGGAACACCGTTAAGCTATTGGGTCGGGTTTTGGATCTGATAACCCATTAATAGCCCCGACCAATGGGAAATTTCCACGTGTAAAATTCTTATTGACCGGACGAAACACGTCTCAGCTCATTAGTGGGTCAGATAGGCACCTATGATATGTCGACACGTGGCACGGCCCAATAGTGGCCCATTTAGCTTACAAAGCCGGCCCGTTTGACTTGGTCAAAAGTTAACGGGCTGGCCCATGAAAAGCCTGTTAACGGTCTCTTCGCAAATAGCCCATTTTACGGCCCATTAACTCACGGCCCGTTAGGCCCTAAAGGAAATCGGCCCAACAACATCATGTGGGTTGTCGAATATATTACCAGCCCAGTTCATTTTCAGCCCATGTATGGCCCACGACGTCTTTCGGCCCATATGAGGCCTTCGTATCTTTCGGCCCATTACAGGCCCACGGTGACTCTAGCTCATAATGAACAATAATTTTCTTTATACCCGTTAACGGCCCGTGATTTACATGGGCCGTTTCCAGCCCATGTTAGCTTTCGGCCTATTGACGGCCCATACGTTCTTGGGCTCCTTTTAGGCCCTTGATTACTTCCGGCCCGTTATTGGCCTATTCCCCTAATGGGCCAAATTCGGCCCGTGGCAAGAGTCGGCCCGTTACTGGCCTGTTCCACTAATGGGCCAAATTCGGCCCATGGCAAGAGTCAGCCCGTTACTGGCCTATTACCCTAATGGGCCAAATTCGGCCCATGGCAAGAGTCGGCCCGTTTCTGGCCTGTTAACCCATTGCGCCGTTTCCAGCCCGTCCTATATTCTGGCCCATTAATGACCCGTTATGCCTGTGACAGAATTAAGCCTTTGTTGTCCTACGGCCTGTTAACGGCCTGTTACCATGCTGGACCGATACCAATTATGCCCGATTATGGCCCATGTAGACCCATTTATCCGACGGCCCGAGGCCCACCGATTACAGGCCCATTTATCGACGGCTCGTAGGAGACCCATGGATCCTACGACCCGTATATGGCCCATGGTAGTTGCGGCCACTAGCAAACCAGGGTAAAAGAAGACTAGGAAATAAATAAGGCCAAAACTAACACTAGGCTATTAAGGCGATTGCACAGATTACATCCACTCAGCATCAAAGATCGCCACCAGTGCAAATATAGGAAACACCCTACACTATACAAAAATGGCTTGCTGTTTTCTTCAGGCGGTGGCTGCACATTAATAATAAATTTTGTATCGCACCAAAACAAATTACAACTATATAACAAAAGGAAGGTTGGCATAAAACTTAACAGTCTAGCAGATAAATGCACCACCAGAAGTTCAGAAGCTCAGTTCATTTGACCTGACTTTACGTTTTCATGCTGTATTGTCCGATGGAGAACCATAACCCTCGCCTTCATTTCCCCTAGGCTCCTGAACAACATAGCAAATGTCTGATAGTCTAGTTTCAAAACCATGCATATCTTGACGACATTGAGCAATGTTTCTCCTTGTTTCACAAAGGGTCTCTGTTAGGGAATGGACTTGTGTCTGGAGCAGAGATACAACATTGCTTTAAGCTTGCATATCTTGATCATGAGGCAGTTGGACGATATTGCCTTAACAACCAACCCAGTATTACGTAGGAACGTGCTTTTGGCACTGTTAGTGGATAGGTACTGACCCACTGCAGCAAGAGATGGCATTGCGGTTATAGTTGCCTCGCCACCTTCAGAAGGTGGCGGTTCCACCATTTTTTCCATAGCTCGCTAAAAAGTTGAGGTTTTACATTAGTAGTACCAGAACAGAAGATATTAAGGAGGCAGCAAAACCAAACAAAATAGCTTTGGTCTATATACAGAACTTATTCTGGTGAAGCCATGTAAAATATTAGTTGTATTTTATTGCAAAGTACATAATAAAACCAGGTTCCAAACATATGACCATGTATCATCGCTAATGCATTGTCTATTTCTTCACATTGTATTGAGGGCTAAGGATAAAGAGACGAAGTTTATAATACGACAAGCATAGTATGACGTCATTCATATCACAAAACAACTGAGAATAGACAAACAAGCAATTGTAACATTGTGTGGGAAAGTCCAGCACATAACTAGTTTACGGGTCAAGATCAAAGGAACAACACTCCTCTCTTTTAAACCTTGTAAGGTCAATGATACGCTAAGACAATTGTGTATAAAATTGAAAAGAGTAATAGACATTGGCTGCAAACCATGCAGTTCAAGGCACAAGTCAGAGTAAGTAGTAGTTAAAAGGCATGAGGATTAAGGACTTACAACAGCGGCTTTGACTGGTGTAGTCATGCCCTTCTTCTTGCTGGTGTGACAGTCCTTGAAGATTTCCACAGCATTTGGTTCAGGTACTTTTTGGTCCTTGCGGGCTTTCCTCTGCATTTGGAACAAGTCAATATAGATCTGATAATATGGTACAACGAAAAGAGTGAAACAACAGCTAATTACAAGAGCCTCGCAGTGTGCAATATAGCTACGAGATCCTATCGTCTGTTGGAATTTCACTTTCGTACGGTTGGCCTTCTTCTTTGAACAGTTCACCTACAAGAAGATAGATTTGTGTGGTGCATGCGTAAATAGGACTTGAACATGTGATCTGATGACATATATATAATGTACCTGATACTTCGGATTGGACCAGTGTTTAACGAGGCCTCTCGAGTCTTCATCAGATATATTTTCCACTATAGATGTTTGGGCAAGTTCACTATTAGCCTTGCCTTCAAAGTGAGTTTTCCTCAAGTTATACCGATACTGTCGCAGAGCAGACTTGAAAACATGGGTGCAAGCTTGTCTGGTTGCATCATCTTGGCTATCCAACTTGAACCTCATCTGCTGAAAATTATGGGAGTCTCATTATCAACAACCTAGAAAGTATTGGACAGAGCAAGACGATATTACTAGTTTCCATACATAACCATACTTACAGATAAATGGTCGAGGAAGGTGTTAAACTGAGTTTTGTCTTTGTCATTCCTGTACTGAATCCATGTTGGGAGGATACGTACATGACACCTAACAGCAACCGCTGCCTCTGATACTAATTTGGCTGACTCTGTAGCATCACGTGGCCTTTTTAAACCTGCCTCAAAACGGATCTCCGTTCTTCCTCCTCTAGATTTAGTTAACCTATCGAGCATTATCCCCGATGTTTGTTTCCTCTTGCGCCTAGGTGCTAGTCCAACAACAAACATAGGAAGTGTTAGTGTACATCAAACTGTGAGACTACATATAAAGAAGCATGCAACTGTAACTTGACTCTAGCAACTACCTTCTTGCTGTTGAAGCTCACAAGGTTCATCTGATATTGGCAACTCGTCTTGTGTCAAGAGTGCTTGGGAAGTAGTGTCAGGTGGCAAGGGAGCTTGGGAATGTGCTGCTAGCTCAGTTGACGCATGAGTACGTCGTGTAGCTAGTAGTACTGTGGTAGGTGTTGCAAGAACTAGGGCTGTCTCTGCTTGTTTGGTGGCAGCTATTTGCTTCTGTTTGTCTTTTTTGCAACTCATATAGCATGGGATGCCGTGTTTGTAGAATTTTCTGCTGGACTTTGACCTTCTATTGCACCATCAGTATCAGCAGAATCTGCAGGATTCATCCGCTTCTCATTCCCTGCCATTATGTGTTTCTTCCTCTTTCTCTGTGCCATGTTAAGTCAAGTCGACAAGAAAAACGAATAACAATATAGTTCTTCAGAACAAATTGATGTGTGATGCAGACAAACTGAACTTTGATGTTAGACAACCACATGATAGGAGGATGTAATATGTATGAAAAACAGGACGGAAGAGATAACCAGAACTATGATGTGTAAACTAAGAAGACATTTCACCAAATTAGAAGCAATGCAATGGAAGGTAGACACCATATGAAAGATGCCACAAATATCGCTCTGCCAAGTTAAGATTGTCTCATCATAAATGGTGTTTAAACAAATGTGAAGCAGTACAAGAAATAAATCATATGCAAGATGCGAACAACATCACACTACCAGGTTAGAGGTCTCTCGTCATTAGTGCCATTGCATATTCACAGCTTATGATGTGTAAACTAAGGAGAAGGCATTTAAACAAATTAGAAGCAATGAAAGCTAGACACCATATGAAACATGCAACAAATATCACTCTACCAAGTTAAAACTATCTCGTCATAAGTGCCATTTCAACAAATTAGTAATACAAGCTAGAAAAGAATGTGAGATGTAACCTATATCACACTCTGAAGTCAAACATGTCTTATGATAAGTGATTGTTGCAGGTTACACAACAGTAGTAATTTGATGTAAGAACATGGTGTGATAGACATATATTGTATGTTCTAGAAACAGGAACGCGTGTCTTATTCAAGTATAATGTGTAAAGTAAGCAGATGGAATTCAACAAAATTAGAAGCAATACAAGCTAGACATCACACATAACATGCAACCACATATAACAGTGCCAAGTTAGAGGGAGCACCGGTGATGCTGCACTAGGGGAGACGTGATCATCATAAACATAGCTTTGTTGAGTGTCTATGCATGTGTTGTCTTGGAAATCATCTTGGGGGTGTGGAGGAGTAGAAACTGTAGAGGCCCTCCGTTTGGAAGGAGCACCTTTATCCGCTGCCTTGCTAACTTCCTTCTGCTTTATTGATTTTGAATTGTCAAGTAAAACTGACAAGAAAAGGCAATAAAATTCTCTCTTCAGAACTCATTCATGCATTATACTGACAATCACTACTTTGATGTAAGGCAAACACATGATACCAGGATGGAATATGTATGAAAAACAGGACGACATGGCATGTTCACAACTATTTGTGTAAACTAAGCAGAGACCATTCCAACAAATAAGAAGTAATGCAAGTTAGACACCACATGAAAGATGCAACCAATATGACTCTGCCAAGTTAAAAGCATCCCATCATAAATGGAATTTCAACAAATTAGAAGCAGTGCATGCTATAAATCATATGAAAGATGCAACTAATATCGCACTACATATACTAAAGGTGTCTCGTCATGTTGATTGATGCGGGATACACAAAAAACAATAGTTTTATGTAAGGACATGCTTAATAGACAGATGTACTATGTACTAAATACAGGAAGGCATGTCACATTAACAGGTATAATGCATAAGCTAAGCAGACTAGCACATGCAATTTAACCAGATTGGAAGAATTACAATCTAGACACCATATGCAACATGGAACCACATATCACGCTGCCAAGTTAGAGCAAGCACCCGCGATGCTAGTGTAGGGGAAATGCTGCAATCAACTATAGAGCTACGCTCACTATCTTCATCTAGCATTTCTGTTTCTTGCGATTCATGTCGGGAGGCTGACGCTGCATTCTTTAAATGAGGAGTAGTCCCCTTGCCTGCCTGCCTCATCATAAGTGATTGATGAGGGATACACAAGAACATTAATTTGATGTAAGAACATGGTTAATACACAGATGTACTAGTATGTACCAAAAACAGAAAGGCATGTCATATTCAAAGGTATAATGTGTAAGCTAAGTAGATGCAATTTAACCAAATTGGAAGCAATACAAGCTAGACATCCGGCTGGAGTGGTGAGCATGATCATCTAGGACCTGAGAGCCTCGTGGGAGGCGGGCTGCTTCGCCACCATCGCAGCTTTTTAGTTAGCTTCCAGGTGATGCCTATCTTTGCTGGGCTTGTCACTGGCTCGGCCAGTGCCCTGACTAGCTATTTGTCTTCTGGTGCTCACGGGATGGTGGTTCATGTAAAAAAAAATCTTTCCTTATCTTACCGACTTCAGCCTTTCAAATACAAGCTAGACACCATATGGAACATGCAACCACATATGACACCGCAAAATTAAAGCAAGCACCTGGGATGGTGGTTCATTGCGAGCGAGGTCATCTAATCCAGAGCTACATTCCCCGTCTCCATCTGCTGACACTACACCCTTTAAAGAGTTGAAACGTGTCTTGCCTAGCCGCACACCAAACTGGAGCGACTTCTCTCTTTTCTTTTTGGCTTCTCTCATGGCAGTAGAGTCTGAAATACCCTTCATAAAAACACAACAGTGAGAGTAAGGGTGAAGTGTGTGCAGAACTAGTGCACTTTAAAAGTACCAGATAGCAGGTGGCTGAAAAATAAATGACAGGAGACATATGATAGCTCTAAAACATTGCATGGCAAACAAAATTAGATTCTACTCTGTATGATTTTGTAATATATGAGCACAGGAAATGCAGGTACTCCTCCAGCACACCACCACATGTGGTCATATCTAAGATAACAGTCGACTGAAAATAAATAGGTCAGTTGATTTTTTTAATGAACCGCCCGATCTATAAGGAACGGGCAGATGGCCTTCATCTACCTCCTGCCAGGCACTGTTGACGATCTTTCTCGAACCGCCAGCGACCACCGGCCCAGACCCCTACCTCCGCCGCCCCGCCCTCCCATCGACCTCACACCACCGCCGTGCTTGGTAGCGCCCCCATGCCATCCCTTTAATCCCGGCTGACCTCCAGATCGGGCGCCAGTAGCTATAGGCGCACACGCCCCTAAGATAAACACCAACGCATTGCTTCCCCGGCGTAATAGGCGTACTAGCGCCTGTTACGCTGGGGAATGCTTCCGTTAATTGGGAATCAAGTGGCCAGAAATTGAATTTCAGGGGGGCGACGGACCTCTAGCTAAGGTGAAATAGTATATGAGGAGAAACCTTGGGCATCGCGAGTTACTAGGAACATCTAGTATCAAGAAGAAGCGGTCAACTAGTGTCTTATGTGGGATGAATACCGTGCAAGTAGAGACGTAAGATTTGCACAAATAAGGGAAGAGGAGTACCTTTTTCGGTTGCCGGTGTGGTCACCTCCACAAGTCGCGCCGATTTTCTTCTTTTTACCGGGTAACCGATGTTCTGGAGGGTGCAGGCTTGGACGAACCCATGGCCAAATTGTTGACTATGTTGCCATGGCCGTATGTCGGCGGAGGGGAAGAAGATCCGAGGCGGCGAAGGACGGCGTAGCAGGAATAGCTCCGGTGCGGTGGAGGGTGGCGAAGTTGGAGCGGCAGCGGTGAGGCGCAGGACGGCGTGGTTGAACTGGCTCGGGTACGGACGGCTCAGCCTCGGCTTCAACTACTAACCATGGAGGGCGTTGCGGTTGAGGTTGCGGTGGACGACAACGTCAGGGTATTGGCTCCGGTGTGATGGAGGAGGGCAGCGGTTGTGTCGGATTTCGGGTTCCGGCAGACCCTCAAGGTTTGGACACTGGGGTGCGCGCAGAGATTTGGCCTTCTACCTACCTGCACCCCTCCGCCTCGCTAATATCTAAGCTATGGAAAGAACAACACAAGAGACACAGGGTTTATACTGGTTCGGGCCACCGTTGTGGTGTAATACCCTACTCCAGTGTGTGGTGTGGTGGCTTGCCTCTTGGGCTGATGATGATGAGCAGTACAAGAAAGAACAGCCTCGCGAGGGTCTGTTCTTGGCTAGGGGAATGAACTGCTGGGAGGAGTTCAGTCGCCCTTCTTTCTCTTTGTGTGTGATGCTACTCGATCCTATCCTAGCTTGTTTCTCTCTTGGCTTCTAGATTCTCCCTTCTTGATTGCCCCCCTACCCTGGGGGTGGCTAGTCCTATTTATAGGCAAAGGCCCTGGGCCTCTTCCCAAATATTGAGCGGGAAGGGCGCCAACAATTGGCCATTTTGAAGGGGAACATCTGGTACAGTTATCCTGACTTAAGTTGGTCCTCGCCTGCCAAAGGCTCTGGTGGTGACGCTGGCTTGGGCTCCACAATGACTTCCTCCCTGCCGTTGGACTGGTCTTGGTCTCGTTGCACCGAAACGGGTGCCTTTACTTGATGCTCTTGTCTGCGCTTGCTCCCTTTGCACCAAAGAGGAAAGGAGGACATTGCGCGGGCTGGCGTCCGCCTGGCGCCCTTGGTTGTCATGGCTTGCATCACGGGCACCTCGTGAGGTACCCCGCCTTGATCTCTCTGCCTCCTTGCGAGCCAGCCTGATGAGGCCGTGCCCGAGGAAGCTCCATGTCATCCGCCCCGCGAGGCTTGGCCCCTCGCGAGGGTCTTGGGTCTGTGTTGATGAAGATGGGACGTGCTGGGCCCCTCCTCGAGCCACGCTGCAGGCCGCAGGCAGGCAAGTCTGGGGACCCCCGTTCCCAGAACGCCAACAGGTTGATGGGTGGGATGGGGTGGCGGACGGAGGACACCGGGGTTTCGCGGCTGATGGAGAGGTAGTTTTGGCGCCCACGGAGTACGAATGGGGAATCAGATGGGTGGGGGGAACCATGTTTCGGTCTGGGACGCGCTTGTTTTTGGCTTTTTTGAACAGAAGATGGGACGCGCTTGTTTGAAATTTGGGGAAAGTACAAACTTTGCCCCCCTCTTAAATTTCGGACCTACTACGGGTCGGGGGTAGGATGGTAATCCCAGGTGTCCCAAATAGTGGGCGGGAGCGATTTCGGCCGCGCGCATGTGTACTTAGGTGGCCATTGTGTATGAATGTTTTTCGGATGCGGTTGCGTGGCGTCTAGATGAAGTTACAAACCTACCCCGGTTTAGACCTTTGGACGTCGGGCTGGTAGGTTTCACGGGTCGGAGTTATTAGAAAAGTAATTTCCTTGTACTACCAAAAATTGGTCTCACGCGGTCTCGGGCGAGTAGAGGCTCTTTTGGCGCTTCGTTCGAAATTTTGAAACACAAGCATTCACGTTTAGAGTACTCTTGAACTATGAGGATTGACCTAAATATACAACGTTATATTTGACCTTGTATGTTTGAAAACCTCATTAAATTATCCGCTTCTTTTTGAAATTTTGACACTTGAAAATCATATAACTACGATTATTTTGGAATGGAGGAGCTAAATTTGAATCTATTTTGTACACAACTACATATGCTATTATGTACAAAATCAGAGCAAAGATTGGTGCCCCCATAATTTAGGTATGGTTTACAAATGCCATGATATCAAATTCAAATAATTGAATGGACTTCATGTTGAATTCGATTTTTTTAAACCACCTTAAGTTGAATTCAAATGTATGCTAGTTCATAGGTAGTAGCTATTTATAATGTCCATTGTGTAAATTTCGTATGTATAATGTGCTTTACACACACAACATGAACTATACTCACGTTTATATTCGATTACTAAAGCGATGCATTGTCTGGAGTTCAAAATACTAACTATGTGGATCAATTGTGTCGAATAATAACATAGACATGCTCAAATTCGATAGAATCTAGATGTCTGATGGATCAATGACCGCTCCTTACGCGAATTCCAAATAACATGATCCCATCCTAATATTTGGATACAATTTATATCTTTAATCAATGTGTAGAGCAGTCTTTTACGTGTAGTTTCACTCTCCATCGGTTGTCTCTCACACATGCTCACACACTCTCTCCCGAGGTGTCTTTCTCGCACACATGCTCTAGATATAACCCTCCCTCCCTCTCGTAACCATTTACAACTGTTTTCACTAACCTTTATCACAAGAACTCTTCCTCTCGCAAACATACACACGCACAATCCTCATCGACCCTTTCTATATACATGGACCTGCCTACGTGTCTCATGTACGCACATTATCTTTACGCCTGTCTCTCACGCATTGTCTCACACCTCTGTTCCTAATCGACGAGTATGATTCTAGCAGAGCATTCTGTAGGATGCCCCTTAAAGTTAGGTTGGATGAATAGTAATATCAGAGATAAAGGGGTTACTTTAGTCCAAGAACCTAGGGTTACAAATCCTAGCCGGCTTTGTCAGTGGACACAGAGTCCTTCACAATTCTGCTATCTTTGTCTTGTACGACTAGTCATCCATGTGTCTTCCTAAATGCGTCACAGGCCAACCAATGTGGCGCAGGACGGAAGAGAACGAAGGGCCTCACCTCGACCCACCGGACCTCACGCGGTGACACACCCTCTGCCCCACGTCTCATTATCTTCTCACACACACACATACCAACACAAACACCACACACACAGAAAATTTCTCCTAGTGCCTCTATTCCCTCCCCCTTGCATATACACACTCAAGGGAATGGAATCTCTTGTCGTGACGTCATATTCATCTCTCTCTCTAGACCACTCTCATTTCTCGTGCTATCTCTCCCACGCCCCCCCATCAGCCCCTCTATCCATGCCTCTCTCGAATACGTAATACACACACATACCTCTCTAGGCCCCGCCAAATGCATCAACTACACATTCACACATGTTACATCACGTACCCCATTGATCTAAAAAGCCCTCTCTTCACGTTTATTTCGCATACAACATTCCTTTTGAATAAAGTGTGGCTAAAAAATTATTTTAGAGTTTCTACATATATACAACATTACAAAGTTATATGGAGGAGTACGAACGCTAATTTGCATTGCATGGTGCCCACAATGATATTTATTCCGCACTGTGAATTTGTATATTTTTATACTATATACAAAGTTAGTCATAATAAAGAGAAACGAAGAGCATCTCTCTCTCCACCGCATACCCCCCCCCTGTACGCCCCTTTCACGTATGCACACAAAACTATCTCCAGGTCCTCTAAAAGTAAGCCCCCAGAAAATTCACGCATGTTTCATCTTTCTCTCGCGATATATGCAATGACGATCATTGTATTTGAAGCTAAAGCACGATACATACATTGGACTTCAGAATCCACTCATTACGGTCACCATTTACATTTAGTGGTTATTATGCAGTCACAGGCTCACCGTACAACTCTGTATTTGCTCATGACATGACTAGTTGACCAGTTAAACGCTCCACGTGGCACCTCTAGTGTTGCATCACATTATCTCACTACCATCGTGCCCACCTATCGACTTGTATCTACTCTACATCTACACTCTTATAAAATACATAAAATACACTCTTATAAAAAACAGAGTTGGTGATGATGGTGTGCCTGCCATCCTGCAATATAGGTCATCCGATTTATATCTGATGCATAGGAAAGAAACTATGGCAATTTTGCAAAAAGGTACCCACACACCTCTCCACATTTGCAAATAAGGCCTTCCCTCGTTCGTCCTTTTCTCTCACAAGATAAACAAGTCATACAAATGCATCTTGATGTTACATGCAACGCACGGGCATCTTTCTAGTAAGAATGAAATCAAACGACAAAAAAAATATTTGGACGGTGGTTCGAAGTCATGACCGCGAGCACAGCGGACAAGGTGGCCTTGTATTGGTATGCCGAGCCGTCTGTTTTAACACACATGAGCTGGTGTGGTGATTATACACACACGCATGCATGCACACGAACTGCATCCATGCAACACTCACACAAACACATGCACCCACGCACGCACGCAACACTCACATGTACACACGCAGCCACGCACGCACGCAACACTCACACACACACACACACGCATGCATGCACACACCAATACACCACACGACCAACACACACTCTCATTCTCAAGTGCTCAACCTACACGTGCATGCGCACACATCAGGCCCTGACAGACACATACACAACCAGGTGATTCCCGCGCACGGGTTGGAGCCTTGTCGCGCCTGCGTAAATTTGTGTTTACTTGACCTTTTGCCTATGCGAACTGACATGTGGGACCCACAATGAACGTGGTCAATTTAACTAGTCAACATGGCGTCACGCAGACTATGTGGCCGGTCAACAGAGTGCAATCCGATGTTGAGCTGTGAGCAAGTGACCGTATAATCACCGCAAAACATATATAGTGAACGTAATCAGCTTATTCTGAAGTTCGGTGACCGTATTACGCTTTTCTCTTTGTAGGCCCTCCAAAACTACATCTCTACACGTTCTCGCATGTTACATCTAACAACTATGCAATACAGCACTACTACTACAGTCTAACACAATAAATCATATGTGTTTTTAGTTTTACTAGATATCATATTGTTACTTATAATTATTCAGTTTGCATACATTAAAATTGCCTTTGAAATGTATGGCCAGTATCATCTACCGCGCGGGAAAATTCCCGCCCTTTCCCTTTTAATCGGGTTTGTATTGATGGATCGTGCGAAACAACAAAACTATAGTACTATACAGTACAAGTGATAGTTCACTGGGCCGTCGTGTCGTCTACTCCTCCGTCGTAAGAGTGGAGCGCTCGCTTTCATAAATCTTCTAGTCCCTTTCACCGACATGTGGGACATCAAGCTACCGGGTACACGTGCCATACCGGAATACAGTGCAGAGCAGCCTGGGAGAAGCACCCTAGTCATGGCACCGGCGTAGTAATGAGCAATGAGGCGTCAAATCACAAAGCCGCACCTTTCCCGCAGTTAAGTTGGTGGGACGAAGCAACCATCATTCACTCGTTGATGAATCCGCTTCTCCCTCATCTTCTTCAACTTAACCACGTGTTGCTTCTGCCGTTATTCTGCCTCATGTGGGACGCGGATCGGCTTGGTAAAGCACTAACACGTGGGACCGCATGTTAGCAAACCGCCAGGACAACTTCCTCCAAAAATAAGAAGCCTAATCCTAGACTTACAAAGGGCTACGTAGCTGCTACATATACTTTCCATCTAATCTATATATGCCCCCCTGATTTTCAGGTGTGGTGGGTCTAATGCTCTCCTTTAATCGAATCAAATAGTCCCACATCACATCAGTTCATAACTTTACGTAAACCATTACGTGGATGTAGCATTGCTCAAATAAGAAACCTCCCCCCGCCATCCGCGCAGCAAAATCACCTCCTTTTTACTAATCTCGATTCTATAATTTTTTAGATCAATATAATTGAGATTTGTATAGATAGCACACGGGAGCAAAACCAAGTGGTACGGTTAAGGACATCCACAATGTGTAGCCAAATGTGAAAATAGCTTTTGGCATCGTGGGAGCCATTGTGGATGGTGTAGCCAAAGCCAAAAAGATGGAACCGAAGCTCCCTGATTGATTGATTGAAGGAATAGAAAAATGCAACGTCTCTCCTCTTTCTCCCATGCTTGGACGCATGTAGTACAGTATAGAGCACAGAGTCTACTCCCCTGTCCCTTCTATCACAAATCACAAAGCAGTGAGGCATCAAATCACAAAAGCACGGACGAAGCAACCATCATTTCACTCTTCGGTGACTCCGCTTCTCCATTGTCTTCTTCGAGAAGCCATCTCACCGCATTAGTTACTCCTAGTAGTACTAGTAAAGGACTTCCTGGATGCAAATAAGGTGGTTGTCTCGGCTTGCAAGCGGCACTTGCTAACGACTTACCATGGTCTCCCTCAATGGTGTTCTCCGTCGAACGCGCTTCGCCAAACCACCAAAAAAAATATTGTCGACGTCACCGCAATGGGGAAGGAAGTCAAATATAGTTACTACCTCCATTTTTTTGTACACAAGGCCAGTATAACAAAATTACAATTTGCAAATGGCCACTAACACTAATCAAGGCAAAATTGATGGGGTTAGCAACCAAGGACATTAATATCCCCTGCATGCATGCGGAAGTGAGAAGGTTGGTTTGCATGGCGCTGCATTAATCAAGCGATGAGGAGTGAGATGGTTAGCTCTTTGGTCTTTGGAGAAAAAATACGCATTAATTGACATGTGAAATGAGGATTTGTATCGATTAAATCCCGCGAAGGAAAACCCAGCCTTTCTTTTTTAACACTAGTACTCCTAGTACGTACGTACTTATCCTGTTTGGGTCTAGTCCTTGCATTGCCAAACTTCGCCACACATTTTTGCCAAGCTTGCCTAAAGTTTTCAAAATGAGAAGGAGGTCCACTTGCGCACAGCTATCGCGGTCGCACCGCACCCTCACATGGTCGCTCCTGCACGCCGCGGTCGCACCGCACCCTCACACAGTCGCTCCTGCACGCCGCAAACCCAACCAAGGGAATGCACCCTCACTGACACGTGCTGTCGCATGTGAACACACCAAACTCAGCCATCCAATCGCTGATACATAATTTTCGTTTCATAGAGTATGTTTATCCAACCGCATGTTGGGGAGTATCCGTACGGCCCATGTGGTGGTCTGTTGGGGAAGAAGAAGAGGTGAGGAAGAAGGAAAGAAGGGTTAGGAGACGTAGGATATTCATCCAACCACCTGAAATGGTAGACTGACCCAAGTCAAGCGACTTGCATAACAAATATATGTTTTTACACAGCAAAAGATCCATAAAAACAACAACATAAAGAAAAACTATCACTACTCGCGGAAAGAGACGACCTCATCATCTTTGGCTGCCGTCGCTGCCGACGTGTGTCTCCGCACCGTGGTTGTCCTCGGCCTCCAGCTACTCGTTCAAGCGGAGCGTGCGGGCGCTCTGCACGGACGAGAGCACAGCCCGGTTCAAGTCGAGGACATCCGGTTCCGCCTGCAGGAGGGCCTCGATGGCAGCGGCATCTGCGCGCTCCGCGTCGAGTCGATCCTCCGCCGCCCGGTTCAAGTCCAGGACGTCCGGTTACGCCTGCAGGAGGGTGTCGATGAGAGTGGCATCCGCGCACTTTGCGTCGAGTCGAGCCTCTGCCACCCGGTTCAAGTCTAGGACGTCCGGTTCCGCCTGCAGGAGGGCCTCGATGGCAGCGGCATCCGCACGCTCCGCCTCAAGTTGAGCCTCCGCCGCCCGGTTCACATCCACGACATCCGGTTCCGCCTACAGGAGAGCCTCGATGGCAGCGGCATGCACGCGCTCCGCGTTGAGTTGAGCCTCTGCCCCCCGGTCCTCCTTTAGTATCGCCATGTTGAACCGCTGGTCCGCCTGCACCATGGTGGACTCGGACACCGACACGAAGTTGACGTCCATCGTCTCATACCCATCAGGGGCCTTCTGCGCCGTGACCTCCACCATGAACATTGGATCAGCTTCCTCCTCCTTGTAGCTTGGCTCCAGAGAACTCGGGGACTGGCCCGCTGCAAAACGAGCTTGGGAATGGAGGTCTGTGGCGCCGACCGCCGCCGCGATTTCTGTGCGGCGCTCCGGCGTCAGCATCTTGTAGTAAGTGATCTTGCGGCGCACCATGGCTTTCCGACGAACTAGGGGACGCTTGATGCGGGCTAGGGGATCGAAAGGTGGGGGAATGGGCTGGAGATTTGTTGTGGTTTTAGGGCACTGACTGGCGTAGGCCGAGCAGCGAAGGTTCTGGTGTGAATAGTGGTTCCGGTGACGACCGGTCAATCGGTTTTGACTATACATCGCTCTTGTCGCGTTCACGTTGCAGCCCGGCATGCTGGACCCTCCTCATCTCTCACCGAATGGAACGCGCCTCGTCTTGCGTTTTCACTCGCTTGTGGCACCGCAGTTGAGAGCAAACCGACGTCCCTCCCCCTCCCCCACCCGCGTCATTTATTATACCACCACTCCCTCCATTTTATGCGGAGTAAATAAAAATAGAGGGAGTATACTACGGATGAGGATCCCCTAACGTGGCTGAACCCATTGAGTAACTGACATGCGGGGCCTTGCAAGCATGGGGTCCGCCAGTAAGTGACCGAAAGGGAGGGTAAGGCAGGGGTACCTACATCAGAGGATCCACTTCCACTATACTACTTTGACCAAATGTTAGAGTAATAATATATGACATGCAACTTACACAAATCTTAGAGTAATAATATATGACATGCAACTTACACAAAGCATACAGGGTCTAATGCATTTTTTGAGGCTAACTTTGACCAAATGTTAGAGTAATAATATATGACATGCAACTTACACAAAGCATACGGTCAAATTCGTATGTGAAAGGAGTTTCCAATGATATAATTTTCACATTATACATCTCATGTACTATTAATCTTGTCAATAGTCAAATTGGAAACCATCTCGAGTACAAATCTAGGAGTACATACAAATCTACAATATTGATTGGGCGTTGTTGAATGTTGATACCTTTTTTATCAAAGTAGATATACTTTGACTATACATAAAACTTATATGTAAACTAGAAAGGATAGGAGGGAGTATATTGTACATTCAAAAATGAAACGAACATTGAATAACCTTTATATATGATTTGCGGATGCTATGATCACCGGTTCAATATTTTGAATCCGCCTTAGGTATCACGTGCCCCCACTCGTGCCCTCTCGATTTCATCTCGGGGTCTGGAGATCTATTAAAAGAGGACTAGGGTGGGTACATGCGAATGATACTTGGCGGAATGTTCAAATGAGGCATGTGGGACGATGGACTCGACTGGAGGGCGACATGATCGATGGAGAAGAGGGTTGGAGAGGAATGAGAAATAAGCAAACGCCACATGATTATACTTGAACGGCTCAAATAAACAATAAGTTGTCTCGCTTGGCCTACATAGTGAAAGGCCTAATGCGCAACACAGAGCACTGACGCTCGAATATGGCCGGGAAAACAGGGAAACAGACATGTGGGGCACACCCGTTGGGACGACGTAGCGCAGACTAGTCCAATGCAGGAGTTGTCCCACGATCTCCTCACCACCGACAACCGTTCATGTGGGTCATTGGGGCCAACAATGGGGTACAGCTCCAGCACCGCCTCTGGACACGGCGACCGCGGTGAGTGACACACTCATATCATCGCTAGACACGGGCGGTTTCAGTTTGCCGAGGGTGGCGTTAGTGCTGTGGCACGACCAACGGTATGTTTGGTCTGCGGGAGAGCTTGTCTTCGGGGATGGAGCTCGAGGTCACCGCCCTCGCTCAAGTCGCCGCACAAGCGGTGGCCACGCTGGCGGCCGACGGCTAGAGCACCGTCAACCACGCGTCCTACTTGCCGCCGTCCAACGTCCGGCACCGCCGAGGTCGGGGACTCCTCCGAGGATGAGTAGGGCATGGTAGGCGGCAGGGCACGGGGTGCCAATTGGCCGGTCCATGTCCCGTGTTCTAGTTTTCCTCGCGGGAGACCGCACCTTCACTTCACGGGTCTTGAACCGCGCCCCCGTACATGGAGATCACAGATGGAGGATGTCGGTCGCCGCCGTAGCATAGGTTTAGGGTCGGGTTTCTTTTATTTTTTTTGTCCTATAAAAGTTTGAAATGTAATGAAATCTGCCCTATTTGCATTAATCTTGGTCGGTGTATATGAACTTTCACAATAATATACATATTGTAGGAGTACTAGCAAGATGCCCGTGCATTGCACGGAAGATCAAGATGTTGTGGGAGAAAAGGATGAACGAGGGAAAGCCTTATCTACAAATGTGGAGAGGAGTGCGGGTAAATTGTCATAGTTTCCTTCCTATCCATTAGATATAGATCGGACGACCTATATTGCAGGATCAGACACATCTTTCTACATCTACGGGAAACTACGAAAGGGTTAACGTAAATTGCCTCTCTCTCTCCTCCCCTGATTTTCATGGTGGTGGGCCCCTCCCTCCCCCCAATCTACAATCAACAGCTCACACGTTTCACATTATGTTAATTATGTAACTGGGATTACATAGGTGTAGCATTACTCGTCCTAAAAAATCCAACTAAGCCAACCTCCCAGCATATCATGCAGGAAAAGACCCGGCCGCGCCGTTTTAGTCGGGATTACCGGATTACTAGTAGTAGTATCGATGGATCGCGCGAAGCAACAATTTTTTTTAGGGGGCGAAGTACCTAGTTTAAAAGGAAAAAATGTGGTACACTCACAACACTCCTGTCGCGGTCGCATTGCACCCCACACACGTTCGGTCCTGCACACGGCTCACGCAAACGGAACGCGCTTCGGCTTGCCTCTTCACTGACACGTGGGACTACACTTGGAGAAACCGACCATGCGCCAAACTCCCCCCG
>NC_041384.1:577118736-577148729 GCF_002162155.2 Triticum dicoccoides | reverse complement strand
CTAGCCAATAATATTCCCCAAACACCCTCCCCCCTATCCCCTCCACTCCATTCGCTCCTCCAAAGCCGCCCTCCCCGCCGCGCCGATACGTCGGCGCCGTGGTTCGGTGATCCTCTCGCTCCCACAGTACGCTCTCGTAGACTGCCGTCCTCTAGACACGGCGCCACCTCTGGCTACGTTCTTGTGGAGGCGCACGGCGGTCAGCACCGCCACCGCTGGCGACGTTCATGTGGAGACGCACGGTGGTCATCTTCTCCCATGGTACGCGCATTCTATACTGAGGCCCCGTTCATGTCGGTGTAGAGCTGAATGTTAGCTGATAGACGCTATTAATCTCACTGTTTGCCGAAGTAGTTTACTGTCAATATGCTCTGCTTAAGAAGCTTCCTTGCCCTGTTCTGCACTCAATCTGCTTAGCTGAGATGGCATGCCAAGGACGATTAGTTGCTAAAATATCCTGCCATATATTTATTGTGACGTTGATTGCCATGGTCTAGTAGCCAATCTGTTAGCTGAAATAGCTCTACACCGTTTTATACTCGATCTTTGTTGCTGCGATGGCCTTCGATAGTTCGATGGCTGTGTGCTCGGCCTCATTGACTGCTGAAACAGCCTGCCATAATTTGGCACTGAAATCTGTTTGCTGAATTAGATTTACATATATTTCGTTACTTAGATCTGCTCGTCCAAATATCTTGCCATAGCTTTAGACATCGACCTATGTATTTTTTTCTAGACTTCATAAAAAAGCATATATGTTTTTCCTGTAATATCTAGTAGAAGAACTAATTTGTATGTCTAACAGATGGACATGACTTGGATAACATCTGCTTGAAGATTCTCCGCTGCATATGTCGAGGGGGTTGAAAACTTCATGAACTTTATCAGAGCTGAGTACGGTGGTCAAAAATCAGATGTGCTCTGCCCGTGTAGCAGTTGTATGAATTCAGTTACAAGACCCTAGTCAACTGTGCAAAATCATCAACACTTGTATGGGATGTCGGTCACATATACTAGGTGGGTTCATCATGGTGAACCTGTGAACGTCAATGTTATTAACTACGTGGAAGCAGCAGATCACCATCTTGATCTGCCTGATGCTCAGGTGGAAGAGGAGGAGGAGGAGGTGGTGGTGGCGGAGCCAGTGAGTTTGACCAACATTGAAACAATGCTACGAAATTCTCGTGCATTCCGTGAACTTTCACCTGTAGAAGAAAAACGATGGGCCCGCATGTTGGAACAATGCAACGTTGCTGTCACCCCAGGAAATAAGCTGTCAGTATTCTCAGCTATGGTCACCTTTCTTCAGGTAAAGACATCTGAGCGGATGACCAACAAATCATTCGATGCAATGTTGGCTGCTTTCTTCGAATCTTTCCCAGATGCGTCTGAGCTGCCACACACCTACAGTAAAATGAAGAAATTTCCTTCGTGCAGTTGGAATTGTATATGATATGATCCATGTTTGTAAGAATAATTATGTTCTGTTCCGGAAGGATTATGCCAACTTAAGTGAATGCCCGAAATGCAAATCATCAAGATGGAAAGATGGCGATGATGTGAAGAGGATTCCTCATAATGACCTGGAAAAGGTCAAGGCGGTCGAGGACATGAGCCCGCCAAAGACCCTCAGAGAAATGCAGAAGCTCACTGGACGCGTGACCGTGCTAGGGCGCTTCATCTCCAAGTTGGGGGAGCGAGCGCTGCCCTTCATCCAGCTAATGAAGAAAAAGGGGCCCTTTGAATGGACTGAAGAAGCCGACAAGGCGTTCCAGGATCTCAAGAGATACCTGGCCAGCCCTCCGGTCATGGTGGCTCCGCGCCCTCAAGAGCCCCTGGTGCTTTACCTTGCCTCCACTCCCTACTCCGCCAGCATAGCCCTGGTGGCGGTTAGGGAGGAGCGTCGAATCAAAACCACAGCAGCAGCCCGGGACAAGGCAAAACAGGAATAAGGAAGGCCCACAGAAACCGCCACCGCGGCTGAGGAGGATCAGCCGCCGCAGAGGAGTGCACCGAAGGCGGAAGAGGCCCCTCTCCCAGATGGCCAGCCTCAGGAGGCCTCATCACCTCCAGAGGCGCCATGGTCTCCGGAGGGCGCCACCAGCACTGACGCACCCAACCTCGTTGAGCACCCAGTGTACTTCGTCAGCACGGTGTTGCGGGACGCGAGGGCACGATACCCCATGCCTCAGAAGCTCCTCCTCGCGCTACTGGTGGCCTCGCGCAAGCTGCGGCACTATTTTCAAGGTCACCCCATCAAGGTCGTCTCGTCATACCCCCTGGAGAGAGTGCTCAGGAGCCCTAACTCAGCTGGAAGGGTCGCTGAGTGGAACATAGAACTGCAAGTGTTTCAGCTTGAATTCAGCACGACCAGAGTCATCAAGGGAGCAGCATTAGCGGATTTTGAGGCAGAATGGACGGAGGCACCAGGCCTCAAGACCGACGAGGATCGGTCCCTCTCCCCGGGAAGCGAGGCGCCAGAAGGCTGGGTCATGTACTTCGATGGGGCGTTCTCCAGGCATGGCGCTGGGGCTGGGGCGGTGCTTATATCGCCCACTCAGGACAAGCTCTACTACGCTGTGCAGCTCTGTTTCCAGCAAGGTGAAAAGGTCTCCAACAACATAGCGGAGTATGAAGGTTTAATAGCGGGCTTGAAGGCCGCAGCTGCCCTGGGGGTGAAGCGCCTCACCATCAAGTGCGATTCGCAGCTCCTTGTCAATTTCTCCAACAAGGTGTACGAGCCGAAAGATGAGCACATGGAAGCCTACCTTGCGGAGGTCCGCAGGATGGAGAAGCAGTTCTGGGGGTTGGAGTTGCAGCATGTGCCCCGTGGCACCAATCAGGAGGCCGACGACATCACCAAACGGGCGTCCAGGCGGTTACCTCAGGAGCCTGGCGTCTTCGAGGAGCGGCTCTTCAAGCCCTCAGCCCTGCCGTCATTGTCAAACATGGCTCAACCTCGGGAGGAGCTCCCCCAGCCACCTGCCTCAGGAGCCCCGGTCTGTGGCCCGGCCTCAGGAGCACGCCTGCTCCTGATGATGGAACCTCAGGAGGGGTGCTGGATCATGGAGCTCCGGAGTTACTTAACACAAGGGACCCTGCCGGAGAAGGAGGAGGAAGCGGAGCGTGTGGCACGGCAGGCCACGGCATACTGCATCAAGGATAGAGAGCTCTACCGGAAGCGACCAAACGATGTATCCCTGCGCTGCATCTCCAGGGAGCAAGGAAAGGAACTGTTGGAAGATATACACGGCGGAGACTATGGACATCATTCATCATCACGGACCCTCGTCGGCAAGGCGTTCCGCAGTAGGTTTTATTGGCCCACCGCACTCAATGACGCCATCGAACTGGTGAAAACTTGTGAGGCCTGCCAGTTCCACGGCAAGCAGATCCATCAGCCGGCAGAAGGCCTGCAGACTATACCCCTTTCGTGGCCATTCGCAGTCTGGGGGCTGGACATCCTGGGCCTGTTTCCTCGGGCGCCAGGGGGCTACCGTTACCTCTACGTCGCCGTGGACAAGTTCACCAAGTGGGATGAAGTAGAGGCCGTCCGCACCATCCCCGCGGGTTCCGCGGTCAAGTTCATCAGGGGCATCGTGAGCCCGTTCGGGGTGCCGAACCGCATCATCACAGACAATGGTTCACAGTTCACCAGTAACCTCTTCAAAACATACTATGCTAACCTTGGAACGCAAATATGCTACGCTTCGGTGGCGCACCCCCGAAGCAACGGCCAGGCTGAGCGAGCCAATGCAGAGGTCCTGAGGGGCCTCAAGACCAGGACGTTCAAGAAGAAGCTGGAGGCCTGTGGCAGAGGTTGGTACGACGAACTTCAGTCCATGTTGTGGTCCATCCTCACAACCGCGACCAAGCCGACTGGAGAGACCCCGTTCTTCCTGGTCTACGGAGCTGAAGCGGTCCTCCCTCACGAGGTCAGATGTCACTCCGTGCGGGTCCTGGCGTTCGACGAGGCGCAGCAGGACGCCATGCGGGGGATGGACCTCGTGCTGGGGGAGGAACATCGCCGATAAGCTGCGGTGCAAGCGGCGAGGTACCAACAAGCGCTGCGACGATATCACTGCCGCAACATCCGCCCCAGAACTCTCGAGGTAGGAGACCTCGTGCTCAGGTGGGTTCTCTCCAGGGAGGGACTGCACAAGCTCTCTCCCATGTGGGAGGGCCCGTTCAAGGTTGTTCATGTTTCCAGGCCCGGCTCCGCGTGCTTGGAGACTCAGGAGGGGGTGCCGGTCCAGAACACATGGAACATCCAGCACCTCCGGAGGTTCTACCCCTAAAAAGGACCAGAGCCTGTGAAGAAGGCGAATGCCTATGAAGCTGTCGCGTTTTGGAAAAGGCCCAGAGCCTGTGAAGAAGGCGAATGCCTGTGAAGCTGTCACGTTTTGGAAAAGGCCCAGAGCCTGTGAAGAAGGCGAATGCCTGTGAAGCTGTCGCGTTTTGGAAAAGGCCCAGGGCCTGTGAAGAAGGCGAATGCCTGTGAAGCTGTCGCGTTTTGGAAAAGGCCTAGAGCCTGTGAAGAAGGCGAATGCCTGTGAAGCTGTCGCGTTTTGGAAAAGGCCCAGAGCCTGTGAAGAAGGCGAATGCCTGTGAAGCTGTCGCGTTTTGGAAAAGGCCCAGAGCCTGTGAAGAAGGCAAATGCCTGTGAAGCTGTCGCGTTTTGGAAAAGGCCCAGAGCCTGTGAAGAGGGCAAATGCCCGTGAAGCCTGCTTCCCCCAAGAAAGGCCCGGAGCCTGTGAAGAAGGCCAACGCCTGTGAAGCTCGCCACCCGTGACACTCTCACGTAATAATGAGTTGGGGCTGTACACGCCCCGGAGTCTCAGGAGCACCGGCCTCAGGCCCTAGGGCTCCCTCCCATGCCCAGTGGCAGCACTTAGCTCCGCACTGGTGAGAAGACTAGATTAGGTGCCGAACGCGGCTTTTTCATTTGCTTTCCGCAGTTGGTTTGTTCATTCTCATTCAAAGTTTTATTGAAGTTGTTGACGTCTTTGGCTTGTGGTTCTTCGACTTTTCACTCTCCTGCCTCGATTTCTCTTATGCAAGGCCTCGCGAGGGGGGCAGCCGAGCGCCCTCGCGAGTGTTCCTGTCCTAGTCGTTCAAAGGTTTCACGACCTGGGTCCATTACAGGAGCACCCCTCCAGTCCGTGCCCCACGGGCACCGCGACACAAACACAGGGCCTAGGTCGGTCGCCCCCCACGGCTGGGGCCGGGAACTATCCACACGCGGGCACGTAGCCGGAAGGCACGATAACGGAAGCAAAGCGATGATTAACAGCAATAACCCAAACACGCCCCCGTGGGGCTCCACGCTACTGTCTTTTTATGCAGGAAAAAGGAAAAGAAAGAACAAATCAGGCGCAGCTCGCCTCACACCGGCCTGCAGGGAAGACTCGAGCTGCCTCTGGGGCTCAGGCAGACTCCCTCTCGCGCTTCACCAAGGCGCGACGACGGGCAGACACACTACCACCTCCCAAGCAGGTACGATGGCGTGGAGGCTGACCGCGGCCACCGCTAGAAGAGTCGCCGCCTGAAGAAGAACCGGTGAAGCTTGGGGAACCCTGAGCGCCGCCAATCACGCGAGCGCTGTCCTCTCCATCATCGCCGGGGCTGGATTCCCAACCGGCGTCGTCGTCCTCAGGGCAGCACCCTGCGCGGCAACCATCTTCCCCAAACACCCTCACGTAGAGGGTGGCATCGCCGTCAAACTTGAAGTGCAGGGTGCACCGACGGCTCAGGCCACGCGCACGGGCAAACGTTTGCCAACCGCGGGTCAAGGCCAGGCTCCCGGCTGCGGAAACCTCCAGTGAAGCCCATGAGGCCTGGCTGCAGCAGCCGTCTGCCTGAAGCTAGAGGCCGCCCGGGGCGCCGGCCGGGAGCTCGCCGAGGAGGAAGCGAGGAAGTTGAAGCCGGGTGCTAGTCGGCTCCGCCGACCACACAACGAACTCCGGCAGCACCTCTACAGCGCGAAAGCGCGGCCTAGGGGAACGCGCGACCGAAGCGCGCCCCCCGGCCGCAGCAGTCCGCCCGTCACCGTGCTGGAAATCGTCTTCACGGCCGCGGGGAGCTGTCGTGGTGGCCACAGGATGTTTGCGAGGGCGCCCTCGGCCGCGCTTGGGCGGGGGAGAGGCAGGCTCAACCTGGCGAGCCTTCCCCTTCTCTGCGACCGAGAACCTCCTCGACGGGGCCATGAAGAAGAAGGAGAAGCGAGGGGGATGAACTGGAAAGGCGCGCGCCGATCCGTACTTATAGCCGGCGAGGGCCAACCGTCGGCTCCCATGATCGCAGGTAATCATGACCCGCTTTGCATGCAGGGACTTGTCCAATCCGCACAGTTGCCGAGGCGCCATGGGGAAGTGGAGACGCCCACGTCCAATCAACCGCCACACGGCGCCCAAGGCCGCAGGTTGTTAGGGCCCACAGTGCTTTGCTTTTGCCCTTTCACCTCCCTGCACGGCCAAGTCCGGGCGCGCCTTGGGCCCAGGGGCTACTGTCGGTGTTCTGGGAATGCGGGTCCCCAGACTTCCCTGCCTGTGGCCTGCGGCGTGGCTCGAGGAGGGGCCCAGCATGGCCCATCTTCATCAACACAGACCCAAGACCCTCACGAGGGGTCAAGCCTTGCGGGGCGGACGACACGGAGCTTCCTCAGGCACGACCTCATTAGGCTGGCTCGCGAGGAGGCGGAGAGATCAAGGCGGGGTACCTCACGAGGTGCCCGTGATGCAAGCCATGACGACCAAGGGTGCCAGGTGGGCGCCAGCCCGCGCAGTGTCCTCCTTTCCTCTTTGGTGCAAAGGGAGAAAGCGCAGGCGAGAGCATCAAGCAAAGGCACCCGTTTCGGTGCAACGAGACCAAGACCGGCCCAACGGCAGGAAGGAAGCCATTGTGGAGCCCAAGCCAGCGTCACCGCCAAAGCCTTTGGCAGGCGAGGACCAACTTTAGTCAGGATAAGTGTACCAGATGTTCCCCTTCAAAATGGCCAATTGTTAGCGCCCTTCCCGCTCAATATTTGGGAAGAGGCCCAGGGCCTTTGCCTATAAATAGGGCTAGCCACCCACATGGTAGAGGGGATCGGATCGAAATCGGAGAGAGAATCAAGAAGAGAGAGAGAGAGAGAGAGAGAGAGAGAGAGAGAAGGGTGATTAAACTCCTCCCAGCAGTTCATCGCCCCAGCCAAGAACAGACCCTCGCGAGGTTGTTCTTCCTTTTATTGCTCATCATCATCAGCCCAAGAGGCAATCCACCACACCACACACTGGAGTAGGGTATTACACCACAACGGTGGCCCGAACCAGTATAAACTCCGTGTCTCTTGTGCTGTTCTTTCCATAGCTTGGATCTTAGCGCGGCGGTGGGGCGCAGGTAGGTAGAAGGCGAAATCTCCGTGCGCACCCCAGTGTTCGAACCTCAAGGGTCTGCCGGAACCCGAAATCCGACAACATGTCCCCCAACATATCCGGAGTCCCTGGGTCTCCGGAAGCTTGTCCAAAAGCACAATCATCCTTTGAAGGAATCTGCTCACCCGTCTCCAAAATCACTATCGGTTGTGAACCAGACAGTCCGGGGCCTTTGTTATCATCAGCCCCGGAATCCCGGATGGTCGCAGATCCACCTTTGGGTACTGTCTCTTCTGCCCCCTGGTCTAAAGGGACCCTCCACGATGACACTTCATAGTCATCCGCCTTATTGGGCGAGGAGGTCAGAGGAGGCGTCTCTCTCTCCATCATCTCTGCGAGGAGACTCCCTGAAGAAGAGGATCGCCTAGAAAAATTCTGTGCCGACCTGTAAAAATGCATAAATGTGTTACGTGTATCTTTGGTAACAATAATGGAGCGGAACGCTATCAAAGTACTCCGGATTCTCTTACGGTTTGGCCGAGGGTTTGTCCCCCTGTTGGAGCTGCTCAATGGCGTCGCTTTTGGAACCCAAGCCGATCGACGGTGGCATCCTGCCCTTCTTGGAAGACCGCCCCTCCCAATCTTCGGAGGCGGCCCTTTTCCTCCTGTTTGGAGAAGGGATACTGGGTCCTTTTCCGCCTTCGTCTTTGGGCAAGGAAAGGTCGACTTCTCCTGACTCAGTGTCTGACTTACCTCTGGAACCAAGGTTATATTGGGTCTTATCGCCCTCCCCTGCTGGTGCATGGTATGGCGCTCAGGCCAGCATCCTTGTTAACACAGGAGTAGATGAGTCTTCGGGAAGGGGAGCCGGACACCTAATCAGTTCCACCTTCTTTATCCAGCCCTGAAAACGGATGATACTGTTGGTATCTTGCCACTGGGTATCTGACTATAAGGTATTCGGTAAACAGGTACTTACCGGGGTATCCATATGGTTACAGTCTAGGCCGACATCTTCGGCGGTGTCCAGCCATTGCCTTCGTTTCCCAAAGAATAATCTCCACATTCCTTCGTGCGTTGTGCCAAAGAAGTGTTGAAGAGTCCGCGACCCTTCTAGATTGAACTCCAATAGGTGGAGAGGCCATCGCTAGCACGGCAGGGTCTGACAAACTAGCATTACTTGAGCGGCGTTGGCTATGTCGATGTCCCTCTCAATGAGGCTTCGGATGCGACTTTGCAGAGTTCGCACATAATTCGTTGATCCCCAATCCAGCCCCTTGTTAATCCACGAGGCAAGCTGAATTGGGGGGCTGGATCGGAATGCGGGCAGTTGCCCACTTGGAGCTGCGGGGCTCGGTGATATAGAACCACCCCTGCTGCCACAGATCGGAAGATTTGGCGAAGGATCCTTTCAGCCAAACGGTGCTAGAAAGCTTGCACACTATAGCGCCGCCGCACTCGGCCTGCTCCCCCTCTACCGTTTGCGGCTTCACATTGAAGGTCTTGAGCCACAAGCTGAAGTGAGGAGGGGTTTGGAGGAAGGCATCGCACGTGACAATAAATGCCGAGATAAGAAGAATAGAGTTCGGGGCCAGATCGTGAAAGTCTAGCACGTAATAGAACATGAGCCCTCGGACGAAGGGGTTAAGTGCAAACCCCAACCCATGGAGGAAGTGGGACACGAACATGACCCTCTCGCCGGATCTGAAGGTGGGAATAACCTACCCCTCGACAGGAAGCCGATGATGGATTTCAGCGGTCAGGTACCTCGCCTCCCGAAGTTTTGTAGTGTCTTCCTCCTCAATAGAAGAAGCTACCCACCGGCCTTGACGACTGGATCCGGACATGATTGGGGCTGGAGGCGACCGAAACCCGGGTGTTGGAACTTGGGGTAGCAGGGGTTGAGTAAGAGGCAAGCGAGGAAGAAAAAGACGGGTCTGTACCCCTATATAAAGGCTGCAAATATCAAACGTCTCCTCTTGGGCCTCAAAAACTTGCTTGTTTCCAAGGAGTTGTACCCCAACGACGGTTGGGTTACCCACGCCGTTCGAGTTGACAGGAATCCCTTAAAAAAGGGAGGCACGATCTCCGCTTGGATAAGACGCGTCAATAAGACCACGTCTTGGGGCGTGGGGCGACGGGCCGGCTAAAACGGTTCGCAAGTAGTGACCGGGCAGGCGTGGTGTCATATTATTAAAAAGTGGTCGGTAGGCTAAACTCATGAAATACTATGTCCTCTGCGGTTGTGCATACAAGTACGGATACAATCATTACATTTGGAGATGAACTAGGAGTTCGGAAGGGGGAACCCGCCTTGCAATGCCGAAGACAATTTGCGCGCCGGACTCCTCGTCATTGAAGCCAGGTTCAGGGGCTACTGAGGGAGTCCTGGACTAAGGGGTCCTCGGCCGTCCGGCCTGTTATCCATGGGCCAGACTGATGGGCCGTGAAGACATGAAGACCGAAGACTGTACCTGTGTCTGGATTGGACTCTCCTTGGCGTGGAAGGCAAGCTTGGCGACCGACTATGAAGATTCCTTCTTATGTAACCGACTCTATGTAAACCCTAGATCCCCCCGGTGTCTATATAAACTGGAGGGGTTAGTCCGGAAAGAAGATATTCATTACCATAGTCATACAGGCTAGGCTTCTAGGGTTTAGCCATCATGATCTCGTCGTAGATCAACTCTTGTCACACTCATATTCATCAAGATCAATCAAGCAGGACGTAGGGTATTACCTCCATAGAGAGGGCCCGAACCTGGGTAAACATCGTGTCCCCCGTCTCCTGTTACCATCGATCCTAGACGCACAGTTCGGGACCCCCTACCCGAGATCCGCCGGTTTTGACACCGACAACTGGCCTTGCAAACGTTGAGCCAGCACTCCTAAAGCCGAAGGCATCCGTAAAAAGAAATACGTGCCTCATGGGGTGATGAACGCTGTATTCTCTTTGTCTTCTCTTGTCATGAAGATCTGGTTGTACCCCGAGTAGGCGTCAAGGAATGATAACAGATCACACCCGGCCGTGGAGTCAACAATCTAGCAATGCGCGACAACGGGAAAGGGTCCTTGGGACAACCCTTATTGATATTTGTGTAGTCAATACATAGCATCCACTTCCCATGTGCCTTACGCACCACCTCCAGATTGGCTAACCACGTCGGATGGAGTACTCCTCTCACCAAGCCTGCCGCTTCCAACTTCCTGATATCCTCTGTAATGAACTCATTTCGTTCCAAAGCTTGCTTCCTGACCTTCTGCTTGACGGGTCGCGCATGAGGACAGACAGCAAGATGGTGCTCAATCACCTCCCTGGGAACGCCGGGGATGTCGGATGCTTTTCATGCAAACACGTCGACATTCTCCCAAAGGAAGGTGACAAGCGCGCTTTCCTATTTGTTGTCTAGGGTGGAGCTTATGGTGAAAGCCCCTCCCGTGCCATGCGATTCGACGGACGCCCTCTTGGTCTCTGGTGGCGCAGATCTAGATTTCTTGCTCTTGCTGGCGGAGCTCTCTGGCACACCCTCGACGGGAGCGCAACACTCCGAAGAGGTGCGCTTGCTGGAGTGGGTGCGAGAGATCTTGCCGGTCTTCTTTCCTGCCGCGGCTCCAGCGGCAAGAGCGAGTGCCTTGGCGGCAGTCGTTGCAGGGCAAGGGGATCTCGGCTACAACGAAAACAATCCTCTCCGTCCTGTAGTTTAACTCACCTCCAAACGTCACGGGCAGTGTGACCTTACCCTTCGGCTGACTCCTCCCCGGGTTGACCCCTTGAAACGTGCCCGTCTCTTCGAGGTCTCCTTTAGGAATCTGCAGCCTTTTCGTCACAACGGGCGAGATCAAATTCAAAACGGCCCCGCCGTCAACTAGCATCTTGGTCATCTTGAGGTTGCGTATTGTTGGCAAGACCAACAACGGAAAACACCCGACCGCAGTTGTGCGACCAGGGTGGTACTTGGTGTCAAAAATGATAGGCGTGTTGGATCACTTCAGTGGCTTCTGAGCATCGAGCGATGGTTTCGCTGCTGTGATCTCACGCGCCCATTGCTTGAGCTGGCGGTGAGAGGTGTGCAGCGAGGTGCCACCGTCGACGCACATGGCCTCCATAGCCTTCTGGAACTCATGCTCGCCGGACTCGTCATTGATGACCCACAAGTCCTTTCGATAAGTAAGAGTGTCGAACCCAACGAGGAGCAGAAGGAAATGATAAACGGTTTTCAGCAAGGTATTCTCTGCAAGTACTGAAATAAGTGGTAACAGATAGTTTTGTAATGAGATAATTTGTAACGAGCAACAAGTAACAAAAGTAAATAAAGTGCAGCAAGGTGGCCCAATCCTTTTTGTAGCAAAGGACAAGCCTGGACAAACTCTTATATAAGGAAAAGCGTTCCCGAGGACACATGGGAATATCATCAAGCTAGTTTTCATCACGTTCATATCATTCGCGTTCGGTACTTTGATAATTTGATATATGAGTGGACCGGTGCTTGGGTGCTATTCTTACTTGAACAAGCATCCCACTTATGATTAACTTCTATTGCAAGCATCCACAACTACAACAAAAGTATTAAGGTAAACCTAACCATAGCATGAAACATATGGATCCAAATCAGCCCCTTACGAAGCAACACATAAACTAGGGTTTAAGCTTCTGTCACTCTAGCAACCCATCATCTACTTATTACTTCCCAATGCCTTCCTGTAGGCCCAAATAATGGTGAAGTATTATGTAGTCGACGTTCACATAACACCACTAGAGGCTAGACAACATACATGTCATCAAAATATCAAAATATCATAATATAGGAAAGAGTCAATGTATAAGAGCTTTTCAGCAAGTCCACAAACTCAACTATCATATAATCTTTCACAATTGCTGACACTCGTGCAATACTTATGGGTATGGAGTTTTAATTGGACACAGAGAAAGATAGGGGCTTATAGTCTTGCCTCCCAACGTTTTACCTCAAGGGTAATGTCAACAGTAATAGTTCATGAGAACTCACATCCAATTAGCCATATATACCAGGATCTTTCCAACATATTGTGCTTGCCAAAGGATAAAGTGTAAAAAGGAAGGGTGAAAATCACCATGACTCTTGCATAAGGTAGAAGATAATGATAAAAGATAGGCCCTTCGCAGAGGAAACCAGAGGTTGCCATGCGCTTTTATGGTTGGAT
Source organism: Triticum dicoccoides (assembly GCF_002162155.2). Classification (NCBI taxonomy): domain Eukaryota; kingdom Viridiplantae; phylum Streptophyta; class Magnoliopsida; order Poales; family Poaceae; genus Triticum; species Triticum dicoccoides. The sequence goes on along the minus strand of NC_041384.1, from coordinate 577,136,196 downwards.
GCACAAAATCTTAATGCGAAAGAACGTCACCTTATATTGCCCCTTGTGATATGAACCTTTATTATGCAGTCCGTCGCTTTTATTACTTCCACATCACAAGATCGTATAAAGCTTATTTCTCCCACCCCAATCAATCATACATATTTAGAGAGCAATTTTTATTGCTTTGCACCGATGACAACTTACTTGAAGGATCTTATTCAATCCATAGGTAGATATGGTGGACTCTCATGGCAAACCTGATTTAAGGGTATTTGGAAGCACAAGTAGTATCTCTACTTGGTGCAATGAATTTGGCTAGCATGAGGGGGAAAAGCAAGCTCAACATGTTGGAAGATCGAAGACAATATAATTTATCTCAGATGTAAGAAAACATCACCAATTACGTTGTCTTCCTTGTCCAATGTCAACTCTTTAGCATGTCATATTTTAATGAGTGCTCACAATCATAAAAGATGTCCAAGATAGTATATCTATATGTGAAGACCTCTCTTTCTTTATTACTTCCTATTAATTGCAACGATGACCAAAACTATGCTTGTCAACTCTCAACAACTTTTATTCATCATACTTTTTCTACGTGAGCTCATTACTCTCCATGGGATCCATACGATCTCTTTGTTTCTTTTTATTTCTTTCTCTTTTATTTTATTCACTTAGGATCATGGCAAAACAATCAAGCCCTTGACTCAACACTAATCTTTATTATATAGCTCACGGACTCGATTACATAGAAGGATAATAAAGCAAAACTCACAACTAGATCATGCCACAAACTTTATTCTACTAGATCAAAATACTACTAATAAGATCGAACTAAGGAAAATGGTAAAGATAGGAGTTGTGATACGATACCCGGGCACTCCCCCAAGCTTGGCAGTTGCCAAGTGGAGTGCCCATACCCAGATACTCAATTCTTCTTTGTTGGAGGAGACGGTGGTGATTTTGTTGATGGCGTAGGCTTCTTCCTTAATTTATGTTTGAGGACAGAATTTTGGTCCCTTAGGTCCTCGATATCCTACTCCAAGCTCAGTATCTTTTTGCATAGTTCCTGCTTGTTCTCCTGCAAGAGGCGAAAAGGGATAAACTCGATCTTAGGTTTCTTTACCCTATCCGGGAGGCTTGACTTTTTGAACTCCACATGCATGTCCCCAGGTTGAGGTAGTGGGACTTCATCTTCATCTGAGCTCGTCTCCTCCTTTCTCTTTGGTTCATAGTCTTCTTCTTCTTCTTCTTCCGTAGTCCAACCACAACGCTCCACATCCCCATAGACCTTAGGATCTGCAAGGTAATCAGCCACATAGCTTTCTCCTTCCGAATCCTGGGACGACATGTTGCTCTGTCTGCAGCAGGACAACTCAAAACAAAGACAAGGGATTTTTGCGTGATACGGGAGTCAAAACCCCCGGGAGATTATATAATGAATATTTACCGACCAAAATACATATCGTGCAAGAAAACGGAGTCCGGAAGGCACATGAGGTGCTCACGAGGTAGGGGGGCGCGCCCAGGGGGTAGGGCGCGCCCTCCACCCTCGTGAGGCCCTCGTGTCCTTCCTGGACTGCTACTTAATTCTCTATTTTTTTAAATATTCCAAAACGGAGAAATATTGCCTTAAAAATTGTTTTGGAGTCGGTTTTCTTACCGTACCACATACCTATTCCTTTTTGGAGTCTGAGACGTTCTGGAAAGTGTCCCTTATGTATTCCTCCGGGGTTACGGTTTCAATAATATTGGTTTCAACATTTATGGGATTACCTGAGATATAATGTTTGATTCTTTGACCGTTTACCACCTTCGGATTTGTGCCTTCGAAGTTGTTGGTTTTTATGGCACCGGAACGATAGACCTCCTCGATAACATAGGGGCCTTCCCATTTAGAGAGAAGTTTCCTGCAAAAAATCTTAAACAAGAGTTGTATAGCAACACATAATCACCTACATTAAACTCACGCTTTTGTATCCTTTTGTCATGCCATCTTTTAACCTTTTCTTTAAACAACTTGGCATTTTCATAAGCTTGGGCTCTCCATTCATCAAGTGAGCTAATATCAAATAACCACTTTTCACCGGCAAGTTTGAAATCATAGTTGAGCTCTTTAATAGCCCAATATGCCTTATGTTCTAGTTCGAGAGGTAAGTGACATGCTTTTCCGTATACCATTTTATACGGAGACATACCCATAGGATTTTTATATGCAGTTCTATAGTCCCATAATGCATCATCAAGTTTCTTGGACCAATTCTTTCTAGACCTATTGACAGTCTTTTGCAAAATTAACTTGAGTTCTCTATTACTCAATTCTACTTGACCACTAGACTATGGGTGATACGGAGATGCAATTCTATGATTGACGTCATATTTAGCAAGCATTTTACGGAAAGCACCATGAATAAAATGTGAACCACCATCAATCATTAAATATCTAGGGACTCCAAACCTCGGAAAAATAACTTCTTTAATCATTTTAATAGAAGTGTTATGATCAGCACTACTAGTTGGAATAGCTTCTACCCACTTAGTAACATAATCAACAGCAACTAAAATATGTGTATATCCATTAGAGGTAGGAAAAGGTCCCATATAATCAAAGCCCCAAACATCTAACGGTTCAATAACAAGTGAATAATTCATAGGCATTTCTTGATGTCTACTAAAATTACCAATTCTTTGACATTCATCACAAGATAGGACAAACTTATGGGCATCCTTGAAGAGAGTAGACCAATAAAAACCGGATTGCAATACCTTATGTGCAATTCTATCTCCCGCGTGGTGTCCTCCATAAGTTTCGGAGTGGCACTTGCGTAGGATCTGTTCCTATTCATGCTCAGGTACACAACGTCTAATAACACCATCTACTCCTTCTTTATAAAGATGTGGGTCATCCCAAAAGTAATGTCTCAAATCATAGAAGAACGTTTTCTTTTGTTGGTATGTGAAGCTAGGTGGTATAAATTTAGCAACTATGTAATTAGCATAATCAGCATACCAAGGGGTACTACAAGAAGTACTTATGACATTTAATTGTTCATCGGGAAAACTATCATCAATAGGTAGTGGGTCATCAAGAACATTCTCTAACCTAGATAAGTTGTCTGCAACGGGGTTTTCAGCTACTTTTCTATCAACAATATGCAAATCATATTCTTGTAGCAAGAGAACCCATCTAATAAGTCTAGGTTTAGCGTCTTTCTTTTCCATAAGAGATTTAATAGCAGCATGATTAGTGTGGATAGTTACTTTAGAATCAACAATATAAGGTCTGAACTTATCACAAGCAAATACAACTGCTAAAAGTTCTTTTTCAGTAGTAGCATAATTTCTTTGAGCATTGTCTAGAGTCTTACTAGCATAATGGATAACATTTAATTTCTTATCAACTCTTTGCCCTAGAACAACACCTACAGCATAATCACTAGCATCACACATAATTTCAAAGGGTAAATTCGAATCAGGTGGCAAAACAATACGTGCAGAGACTAATGCTTTCTTAAGTATTTCAAATGCTTCCACACAATCATCATCAAAGACAAATGGTATATCTTTTTGTAATAAATTAGTCAGAGGCCGAGAAATTTTTGAGAAGTCCTTGATGAACCTCCTATAAAATCCGGCGTGACCAAGGAACCTTCTTATACCTTTGATGTCCTTGGGACATGGCATCTTTTCAATAGCATCAACCTTGGCTTTATCAACTTGAATACCTGTTTCAGAAACTTTATGCCCCAAAACAATACGTTCATTAACCATAAAGTGGCACTTTTTCCAATTCAAGACAAGATTAGTTTCTTCACATCTCTGCAAAACTCGATCAAGATTGCTCAAGCAATCATCAAAAGAAGATCCATAGACGGAAAAGTCGTCCATGAAAACCTCACAAATCTTTTCACAAAAGTCAGAGAATATAGCCATCATGCATCTTTGAAAGGTCGCATGTGCATTACATAAACCAAAAGGCATACGTCTATAAACAAAAGTACCAAAAGGGCATGTAAAAGTAGTCTTTGATTCATCTTTAGCTGACACAGTATTTGAGAGAAACTAGAATAACCATCTAGAAAGCAGTAATGTGTATGTTTGCATAATCTTTCTAGCATTTGATCGATAAAAGGTAAGGGGTAATGATCTTTCTTAGTAGCCTTATTTAATTTGCGGAAATCAATTACCATCCTATAACCCGTAGTAATTCTTTGTGGAATCAATTCAAATTTATCATTAGGAACAACAGTAAGAGCTCCCTTCTTAGGGACACAATGAACATGACTTACCCACTGACTATCACCAACGGGATAAATTATACCTGCCTCCAGAAGCTTTAGTATTTATTTTCTTACCACTTCTTTCATTTTAGGATTCAGACGTCGTTGAGGATCACGAACTGGTTTGGCATCTGTTTCCAAATTTATTTTATGTTGACATAGAGTGGGACTAATGCCTTTAAGATCATCAAGAGTATATCAAATAGCAGCATGGTGCTTCTTCAGAGTTTTCAATAATCTTTCTTCTTCATGCTCTGAAAGTTTAGCACTAATAATAACAGGATATATCTTCTTTTCGTCAAGATAAGCATATTTAAGATTATCAGGCAATGGTTTAAGCTCAAACACGGGATCACCCTTAGGTGGAGGAGGATCCCCTAGGATTTCAACAGGCAAATTGTGTTTTAGCATAGGTTCTTGTTTAAAGAATACTTCATATATTTCCCTTCTTTCATTCATAAACATATCATTCTCATGGTCTAGCAAATATTGTTCTAAAGGACCATTAGGACGTACGGCAATAGAATCAAGACCAATAATTTCATCCTTACTAGGCAATTCTTCTTCACGGTGTTGTTTACTAAATTTAGAGAAATTAAATTCATGAGTCATATCATCCAAGCCAATAGTAACAACATTCTTTTCGCTGTCTATCCTAGCATTAACTGTATTCAAGAAGGGTCTACCAAATATAATGGGACAAAAGCTATCTTGTGGAGAACTAAGAACAAGAAAATCAGCAGGATATTTAGTTTTCCCGCATAAGACTTCAACATCTCTAACAATTCCCATTGCTGAAATAGTATCTCTATTAGCAAGTTTAATTGTGACATCAATATCTTCTAACTCAGCAGGTGCAATTTCATGCTTGATTTCTTTATACAAGTCATAAGGTATAACACTAGCATTAGCACCCATATCACATAAGCCATGATAACAATGATCTCCTATTTTAACAGAAATAACAGGCACGCCTACCACATGTATATGTTTATCTTTAGCACAAGGTTTAGAAATTCTAGCAGTTTGACCGCAGAACTGAATAACATGCCCATCAATATTATCAGACAAGAGCTCTTTAACAATAGCAATATTAGGTTCAACTTTAACTTGCTCAGGAGGTGTATATGTTTTAATATTGCTTTTATGAACTACAGTTGAAGCTTTAGCATGATCCTTTATCCTAACAGGGAAAGGTGGTTTCTCAACATAAGAAGTAGGAACAATAGGATCATTATAAGTGACAGTCTTTTCTTCAACTTTAATAGGTGCAACTACTTTTACTTCTATGGGAGGATGATATTTAAACCACTTCTCCTAGGGAGATCAACGTAAGTAGCAAAAGATTCACACAAAGAAGCTACTATCTCAGAATCAAGTCCATATTTAGTGCTAAACTTACGGAAAACATCGGTATCCATGAAAGATTTAACACAATCAAACTTAGCTGTCATACCTGACTCCTTACCATTGTCGAGGTCCCAATCTTCAGAGTTGCGTTTAATTCTATCCAATAAATCCCATTTGAATTCAATAGTCTTCATCATAAAAGAGCCAACACAAGAAGTATCAAGCATGGTGCGATTGTTATCAGAAAGCCGAGCATAATTTTTTTGAAGATTTGTTTCTCTTGGAAGCTCATGATTGGGGCATGAATATAACATTGATTTAAGCCTCCCCCTAGCTTGAGCGATGCTTTCTCCTTCGCGAGGCCAAAAATTATATATATAATTGCGATCACGATGAACAAGATGCATAGGGTAATACTTTTGATGAAATTCCAATTTCAATCTTCTATAGTTCCATGATCCCATATCATCACATAGCCTATACCATGTCAATGTGTCTCCCTTCAAAGATAACGGGAAGACCTTCTTCTTAGCAACATCATCGGAAATACCTGCAAGCTTAAATAATCCACAAACTTCATCCACATATATTAGGTGTTCATCAGGATGCTTTGTTCCATCTCCTGTAAAAGGATTAGCTAGCAGTTTTTCTATTATACTCGAAGGATACTCATAAGGAATTTCATTTTCAATAGGTTCAGTAGGTTGAGGAGCAACTCTTTGCTCTACTGGTCGGGGTGAAGATACCCTGAACAAGCCCCTCAGAGGATTACTTTCCATAGTAACAAGTGACAGTAAATTTCATCACACTATATAAATTTTTCCTTACCAAATTACACCTACCAAAGGCGCTTCACTCCCTTGCAACGGCGCCAGAAAAGAGCCTTGATGACCCACAAGTATAGGGGATCTATCGTAGTCCTTTCGATAAGTAAGAGTGTCAAACCCAACGAGGAGCAGAAGGAAATGATAAATGGTTTTCAGCAAGGTATTGTCTGCAAGTACTGAAATAAGTGGTAACAGATAGTTTTGTAATGAGATAATTTGTAACGAGCAACAAGTAACGAAAGTAAATAAAGTGCAGCAAGGTGGCCCAATCCTTTTTGTAGCAAAGGACAAGCCTGGACAAACTCTTATATAAGGAAAAGCGCTCCCGAGGACACATGGGAATATCGTCAAGCTAGTTTTCATCACGTTCATATGATTCGCGTTCGGTACTTTGATAATTTGATATGTGGATGGACCGGTGCTTGGGTGTTGTTCTTACTTGAACAAGCATCCCACTTATGATTAACCTCTATTGCAAGCATCCACAACTACAACAAAAGTATTAAGGTAAACCTAACCATAGCATGAAACATATGGATCCAAATCAGCCCCTTATGAAGCACCACATAAACTAGGGTTTAAGCTTCTGTCACTCTAGCAACCCATCATCTACTTACTACTTCCCAATGCCTTCCTCTAGGCCCAAATAGTGGTGAAGTGTTATGTAGTCGACGTTCACATAACACCACTAGAGGCTAGACAACATACATCTCATCGAAATATCAAACGAATACCAAATTCACATGACTACTAATAGCAAGACTTCTCCCTTGTCCTCGGGAACAAACCTAACTACTCACAAAGCATAAAAATGTTCATAATTAGAGGGGTATTAATATGCATAAAGGATCTAAACATATGATCTACCACCAATTAAACCAACTAGCATCAACTACAAGGAGTAATTAACACTACTAGCAACCTACTAGAACCAATGCCGGACTTGAAGACAAGAATCGGATACAAGAGATGAACTAGGGTTTTGAGATGAGATGGTGCTGATGAAGATCTTGATGGAGATTGCCCTCTCCCGATGAGAGGAGCGTTGTTGATGACGATGGCGATGATTTCCCCGTTCGGGAGGGAAGTTTCCCCGGCAGAACAGCTCTGCTGGAGCTCTAGATTGGATCCGCCAAGGTTCCGCCTCGTGGCGGCGGATTTTTGTCCCGAAAGGTTGCTTCTTTTTTTTTCTCGACGAAAGACTTCATATAGGAGAAGATGGTCATCGGAGAGCCACCAGGGGGGCCACGAGGCAGGGGGCGCGCCCTAGGGGGGGGCGCCCCCCACCCTCGTGAGAAGGGTGTGGGCCCCCTGGTCTTCACCTTTGGCGAGGATTTTTCATTATTTATTATAAGGTGTTCCGTGGAGTTTCAGGACTTTTGGAGTTGTGCAGAATAGGTCTGTAATATTTGCTCCTTTTCCATCCCAGAATTCCAGCTGCCGGCATTCTCCCTCCTTATGTAAACCTTGTAAAATAAGAGAGAATAGCCATAAGTATTGTGACATAATGTGAAATAACAGCCCATAATGCAATAAATATCTATATGAAGGCATGATGCAAAATGGACGTATCAACTCCCCCAAGCTTAGACCTTGCTTGTCCTCAAGCGAAAAGCCGAAATCGAAAAATATGTCCACATGTTTAGAGATGAAGGTGTCGATAAAAATTAAATACGGACATGAGGGCATCATGATCATTCTTATAACAGCAACTTATATAATTTTTGTCATATGATCTCTAATGCTAGAGTAATAATTCAGTCACAATATCAGGTATGAATCGTAAACTTCATTGAAAACTAACAAACTACAATCTCGGTCATTGAAGCAATTGCAATTTATCATAATATAGGAAAGAGTCAATGTATAAGAGCTTTTCAGCAAGTCCACATACTCAACTATCATATAATCTTTCACAATTGCTGACACTCGCGCAATACTTATGGGTATGGAGTTTTAATCGGACACAGAGAAAGATAGGGGCTTATAGTCTTGCCTCCCAACGTTTTACCTCAAGGGTAATGTCAACAGTAATAGTTCATGAGAACTCACATCCAATTAGCCATATATACCAGGATCTTTCCAACATACTGTGCTTGCCAAAGGATAAAGTGTAAAAAGGAAGGGTGAAAATCACCTTGACTCTTGCATAAGGTAGAAGATAATGATAAAAGATAGGCCCTTCGCAGAGGGAAGCAGAGGTTGCCATGCACTTTTACGGTTGGATGCACAAAATCTTAATGCGAAAGAACGTCACTTTATATTGCCCCTTGTGATATGAATCTTTATTATGTAGTCCGTCGCTTTTATTACTTCCACATTACAAGATCGTATAAAGCTTATTTCTCCCACACCAATCAATCATACATATTTAGAGAGCAATTTTTATTTCTTTGCACTGATGACAACTTACTTGAATGATCTTATTCAATCCATAGGTAGATATGGTGGACTCTCATGGCAAAACTGATTTAAGGGTATTTGGAAGCACAAGTAGTATCTCTACTTGGTGCAATGAATTTGGCTAGCATGAGGGGGAAAAGCAAGCTCAACATGTTGGAATATCCAAGAAAATATAATTTATCTCAGATGTAAGAAAACATCACCCATTACATTGTCTTCCTTGTCCAATGTCAACTCCTTAGCATGTCATTTTTTAATGAGTGCTGACAATCATAAAAGATGTCCAAGATAGTATATCTATATGTGAAGACCTCTCTTTCTTTATTACTTCCTATTAATTGCAACGATGACCAAAACTATGCTTGTCAACTCTCAACAACTTTTATTCATCATACTTTTTCTACGTGAGCTCATTACTCTCCATGGGATCCATACGATCTCTTTGTTTCCTTTTATTTATTTCTCTTTTCTTTTATTCACTTAGGATCATGGCAAAACAATCAAGCCCTTGACTCAACACTAATCTTTATTATAGAGCTCACGGACTCGATTACATAGAAGGATAATAAAGCAAAACTCACAACTAGATCATGCCACAAACTTTATTCTACTAGATCAAAATACTACTAATAAGATCGAACTAAGGAAAACGGTAAAGAAGGAGTTGTGATACGATACCGGGGCACTCCCCAAAGCTTGGCAGTTGCAAAGTGGAGTGCCCATACCCAGATACTCAATTCTTCTTTGTTGGAGGGGACGGTGGTGATTTTGTTGATGGCGTAGGCTTCTTCCTTAATTTACGTTTGAGGACAGAATTTTGGTCCCTTAGGTCCTCGATCTCCTACTCCAAGCTCGGTATCTTTTTGCATAGTTCCTGCTTGTTCTCCTGCAAGAGGCGAAAAGGGATAAACTCGATCTTAGGTTTCTTTACCCTATCCGGGAGGCTTGACTTTTTGAACTCCACATGCATGTCCCCAGGTTGAGGTAGTGGACTTCATCTTCATCTGAGCTCGTCTCCTCCTTTCTCTTCGGTTCATAGTCTTCTTCTTCTTCCGTAGTCCAACCACAAGGATCCACATCCCCATAAACCTTAGGATCTGCAAGGTAATCAGCCACATAGCTTTCTCCTTCTGAATCTTGGGACGACATGTCGCTCTGCCTGCAGCAGGACAGCTCAAAACGAAGACAAGGGATTTTGCGTGATACGGGAGTCAAAACCCCCGGGAGATTATATAATGAATTTTTACTGAGCAAAATACGTATCGTGCAAGAAAACGGAGTCCGGAAGGCACACGAGGTGCTCACGAGGTAGGGGGCGCGCCCAGGGGGTAGGGCGCGCCCTCCACCCTCGTGAGGCCCTCGTGTCCTTCCCGGACTGCTACTTAATTCTCTATTTTTCTAAATATTCCAAAACGGAGAAATATTTCCTTAAAAATTGTTTTGGAGTCAATTTTCTTACCGTAGCACATACGTATTCCTTTTTGGAGTCTGAAACATTCTGGAAAGTGTCCCTTATGTATTCCTCCGGGGTTGCGGTTTCAATAATATTGGTTTCAACATTTATGGGATTACCTGAGATATAATGTTTGATTCTTTGACCGTTTACCACCTTCGGATTTGTGCCTTCGAAGTTGTTGATTTTTATGGCACCGGAATGATAGACCTCCTCGATAACATAGGGGCCTTCCCATTTAGAGAGAAGTTTCCCTGCAAAAAATCTTAAACGAGAGTTGTATAGCAACACATAATCGCCTACATTAAACTCACGCTTTTATATCCTTTTGTCATGCCATCTTTTAACCTTTTCTTTAAACAACTTGGCATTTTCATAAGCTTGGGCTCTCCATTCATCAAGTGATCTAATATCAAATAACCTCTTTTCACCGGCAAGTTTGAAATCATAGTTGAGCTCTTTAATAGCCCAAGATGCCTTATGTTCTAGTTCGAGAGGTAAGTGACATGCTTTTCCATATACCATTTTATACGGAGACATACCCATAGGATTTTTATATGCAGTTCTATAGGCCCATAATGCATCATCAAGTTTCTTGGACCAATTCTTTCTAGACCTATTGACAGTCTTTTGCAAAATTAATTTGAGTTCTCTATTACTCAATTCTACTTGACCACTAGACTGTGGGTGATACGGAGATGCAATTCTATGATTGACGTCATATTTAGCAAGCATTTTACGGAAAGCACCATGAATAAAATGTGAACCACCATCAGTCATTAAATATCTAGGGACTCCAAACCTCGGAAAAATAACTTCTTTAAGCATTTTAATAGAAGTGTTATGATCAGCAACTAGTTGGAATAGCTTCTACCCACTTAGTAACGTAATCAACATCAACTAAGATATGTGTATATCCATTAGAGGCAGGAAAAGGTCCCATATAATCAAAGCCCCAAACATCAAATGGTTCAATAACAAGTGAATAATTCATAGGCATTTCTTGATGTCTACTAAAATTACCAATTCTTTGACATTCATCACAAGATAGGACAAACTTACGAGCATCCTTGAAGAGAGTAGGCCAATAAAAACCGGATTGCAATACCTTATGTGCAGTTCTATCTCCCGCGTGGTGTCCTCCATAAGTTTCGGAGTGGCACTTGCGTAGGATCTGTTCTTGTTTAGGCTCAGGTACACAACGTCTAATAACACCATCTACTCCTTCTTTATAAAGATGTGGGTCATCCCAAAAGTAATGTCTCAAATCATAGAAGAACGTTTTCTTTTGTTGGTATGTGAAGCTAGGTGGTATAAATTTAGCAACTATGTAATTAGCATAATCAACATACCAAGGGGTACTACGAGAAGTACTTATGACATTTAATTGTTCATCAGGAAAACTATCATCAATAGGTAGTGGGTCATCAAGAACATTCTCTAACCTAGTTAAGTTGTCTGCAACGGGGTTTTCAGATCCTTTTCTATCAACAATATGCAAATCAAATTCTTGTAGCAAGAGAACCCATCGAATAAGTATAGGTTTAGCGTCTTTCTTTTCCATAAGATATTTAATAGCAACATGATCAGTGTGAATAGTTACTTTAGAATCAACAATATAAGGTCTAAACTTATCACAAGCAAATACACCTGCTAAAAGTTCTTTTTTAGTAGTAGCATAATTTCTTTGAGCATTGTCTAGAGTCTTACTAGCATAATGGATAACATTTAATTTCTTATCAACTCTTTGCCCTAGAACAGCACCAACAGCATAATCACTAGCATCACACATAATTTCAAAGGGTAAATTCGAATCAGGTGGATAAACAATAGGTGCAGAGACTAATGCTTTCTTAAGTATTTCAAATGCTTCCACACAATCATCATCAAAGACAAATGGTATATCTTTTTGTAATAAATTAGTCAGAGGCCGAGAAATTTTTGAGAAGTCCTTGATGAACCTCCTATAAAATCCGGCGTGACCAAGGAACCTTCTTATACCTTTGATGTCCTTGGGACATGGCATCTTTTCAATAGCATCAACCTTGGCTTTATCAACTTCAATACCTATTTCAGAAACTTTATGCCCCAAAACAATACGCTCATTAACCATAAAGTGGCACTTTTTCCAATTCAAGACAAGATTAGTTTCTTCACATCTCTGCAAAACTCGATCAAGATTGCTCAAGCAATCATCAAAAGAAGATCCATAGACGGAAAAGTCGTCCATGAAAACCTCACAAATCTTTTCACAAAAGTCAGAGAATATAGCCATCATGCATCTTTGAAAGGTAGCATGTGCATTACATAAACCAAAAGGCATACGTCTATAAACAAAAGTACCAAAAGGGCATGTAAAAGTAGTCTTTGATTCATCTTTAGCCGACACAGTATTTGAGAGAAACCAGAATAACCATCTAGAAAGCAGTAATGTGTATGTTTGCATAATCTTTCTAACATTTGATCGATAAAAGGTAAGGGGTAATGATCTTTCTTAGTAGCCTTATTTAATTTGCGGAAATCAATTACCATCCTATAACCCGTAATAATTCTTTGTGGAATCAATTCATCTTTATCATTAGGAACAACAGTAAGAGCTCCCTTCTTAGGGACACAATGAACAGGACTTACCCACTGACTATCACCAACGGGATAAATTATACCTGCCTCCAGAAGCTTTAGTATTTATTTTCTTACCACTTCTTTCATTTTAGGATTCAGACGTCATTGAGGATCACGAACTGGTTTGGCATCTGTTTCCAAATTTATTTTATGTTGACATAGAGTGGGACTAATGCCTTTAAGATCATCAAGAGTATATCAAATAGCAGCATGGTGCTTCTTCAGAGTTTTCAATAATCTTTCTTCTTCATGCTCTGAAAGTTTAGCACTAATAATAACAGGATATATCTTCTTTTCGTCAAGATAAGCATATTTAAGATTATCAGGCAATGGTTTAAGCTCAAACACGGGATCACCCTTAGGTGGAGGAGGATCCCCTAGGATTTCAACAGGCAAATTATGTTTTAGCATAGGTTCTTGTTTAAAGAATACTTCATATATTTCCCTTCTTTCATTCATAAACATATCATTCTCATGGTCTAGCAAATATTGTTCTAAAGGACCATTAGGACGTACGGCAATAGAATCAAGACCAATAATTTCATCCTTACTAGGCAATTCTTCTTCACGGTGTTGTTTACTAAATTTAGAGAAATTAAATTCATGAGTCATATCATCCAAGCCAATAGTAACAACATTCTTTTCGCTGTCTATCCTAGCATTAACTGTATTCAAGAAGGGTCTACCAAATATAATGGGACAAAAGCTATCTTGTGGAGAACTAAGAACAAGAAAATTAGCAGGATATTTAGTTTTCCCGCATAAGACTTCAACATCTCTAAAAATTCCCATTGCTGAAATAGTATCTCTATTAGCAAGTTTAATTGTGACATCAATATCTTCTAACTCAGCAGGTGCAATTTCATGCTTGATTTCTTTATACAAGTCATAAGGTATAACACTAGCATTAGCACCCATATCACATAAGCCATGATAACAATGATCTCCTATTTTAACAGAAATAACAGGCACGCCTACCACAGGTATATGTTTATCTTTAGCACAAGGTTTAGCAATTCTAGCAGTTTCACCGCAGAACCGAATAACATGCCCATCAATATTATCAGACAAGAGCTCTTTAATAATAGCAATATTAGGTTCAACTTTAACTTGCTCAGGAGGTGTATATGTTTTACTATTGCTTTTACGAACTACAGTTGAAGCTTTAGCATGATCCTTTATCCTAACAGGGAAAGGTGGTTTCTCAACATAAGAAGTAGGAATAATAGGATCATTATAAGTGACAGTCTTTTCTACAACTTTAATAGGTGCATCTACTTTTACTTATATGGGAGGATGATATTTAAACCACTTCTCCTTAGGGAGATCACCGTAAGTAGCAAAAGATTCACACAAAGAAGCTACTATCTCAGAATCAAGTCCATATTTAGTGCTAAACTTACGGAAAACATCGGTATCCATGAAAGATTTAACACAATCAAACTTAGCTGTCATACATGACTCCTTACCATTGCCGAGGTCCCAATCTTCAGAGTTGCGTTTAATTCTATCCAATAAATCCCATTTGAATTCAATAGTCTTCATCATAAAAGAGCCAGCACAAGAAGTATCAAGCATGGTGCGATTTTTATCAGAAAGCCGAGCATAAATTTTTTGAAGAATTGTTTCTCTTGGAAGCTCATGATTCGGGCATGAATATAACATTGATTTAAGCCTCCCCCAAGCTTGAGCGATGCTTTCTCCTTCGTGTAACGCCCCGAGACCGATGTGCCAGTTGTCGTCCAGTTATTCGTTGTCGTTGCCATGTCATTTGCTTGCGTGTTGCATCTTATCATGTCATCATGTGCATTGCATCATCATGTTTTAAAAACTTGCATGCGTCCTGGCCTCCTCGTTCTCTCCGTTGTCCGTTCTGAGCCCAGACACACTTGCACGCGCCCGCGGCATGTCCGAAATATTATTTTATAAGTGGCCGGAAATGTTCTTGGAATGGGATGAAAGTTGGTGTGTGGTCTTTTTATGTTGTTAGTAGACTACCTGTCAAGTTTCATCGCATTCGGAGCTCGTTTGATAGCCCAACCGTTAAATATAGCGGCAATAGTAGCCGGTCTAACGTCGGACGTTTTCGGTCTCCGGAAACAGTCGCCGAGCCTTATTTCTCTTCTCTCCTCTCAGCCCGAGGCCTCTCTGCACAGCCCACCTACTCCCCCCTCTGTCCGAAACCGCACGATCGCGATCGTGCGGCTCGAAAACCCCTCCTAACCCCCAAACCCTAGCAAAATTTGCTATATATGGACACCCCTAGTCCATTTTGGACAACCTAGACCCCTTCCCCTACCCCTGCCGCAGCCAACCCCCCTCCTCCTTGGATTCAGCACCGCCCCACTCCACCTTCGCCACTTGTCGCCGCCGCCGCCGCGTCCCGAACCAATCCGGGCGTGACACGTCGCCTCCCAGTGCCCCGCAGCCAAGCCCAGCGCGCCATGTCGCCTCCCCAGTGCCCGCACTTCGCCGTGGCCTGCCCGGCCCATCCGCGGCCCTCCCCGGGCCGAAGCGGGCCTGAGCCGCCGCTGCACGCCTGCTCTCCCCCATGCCCTGAGCACCGCCTTCGCTCTGCCTGCGCCCGATTCCCGCAGGCGACCAGCGCCTCGCCGCCGGCGACCACTAGGCCGATTTCCGCCACATGCTCCTCTCTCCTTCCCCTGCCTCTGCTTCTTCCTCTTCCTCTCACAGAGCTCTCTCTCCCCATGTTTTCACAGGACCTCGGAGCCTCATCGCGCCGCCGCATGGTGTTCGCCGGATCTCGCGACCCCCGTCGTTCCTGCGCTCGGATCCATGCTGCACCTCGCCGTCCTCGTCCACCTCCGGCCGGATCCGGTGCCTAGGGACCGGATCTGCCCATTCCCGTCGTCTTCCCATGTCGCTGGAGTCCCAGGTCTCGCCGGAGTTCATCCATCCACCGGCGCCGCCTTCTTCACAAAGCCAGGGACGAGCTCGCCCGCTCGCAGCACCTCCCCATGTGGGCCCCATCTTCAGCTCCGCGGCCCAGCTCCGCCCGAGCGAGCCGGCCTGCCTCCGCTCGCTAGCGGGCCGCGTTCCCGATCGGCCTGTGAAGGCCCGAGGTGAGGACGCCCAGTCCAGTTCCCCTCGGTGTTGTGGGCTAGACCCAGTAGTTTCGGTCCGTTCATTGTTTTTTTTCCTGCCTGCAAATTTAGCTATTCATCCAGAGTGTGCTGTTTTATAGAAAAGACCCTCATGATCATTCATTTAATATCTCACAAACTAAGCATCACTTGTAAAAACTTTATATATGAAAAATGCTTAAAATTGTGTCTAGTTTCATAATATGTCACTTTGACCCATGTTTAAAATGATTAAATTTCTGTTTGTGTATATTTACTCTTATGCCATGCTAAAACGGTTCTTTTCATAACTAAATAACCGTAGATCGGATTTAAACAAACTTTATATGTAAATGGGGTAGAAAAATGCCTAGTTTAACAGGGTGGCATCACTTTGCATGTTTAACAACTATAAAATATGGTTTAGGGCAGAACAGTACCATA
This sequence comes from Triticum dicoccoides, assembly GCF_002162155.2. Taxonomy (NCBI): domain Eukaryota; kingdom Viridiplantae; phylum Streptophyta; class Magnoliopsida; order Poales; family Poaceae; genus Triticum; species Triticum dicoccoides. Next base: position 577,119,752 of record NC_041384.1, on the reverse strand, counting down.
ACCAAAGTATGCTCATGAGGAGTTTCCGGAAATGTTGTTCGTTGCTTCCGGCCTCGTTTAAACTTGACTAGATGGGTAGTTTTCTTTTACTTCACCCTCTTGCCATGTTTAACAACATTTAATATTGTTGGGTACGTAAACAAGATCGAACTAAATAATTGATGTGGTGCTCCGTCAATATGCAACTCGTTGCATATTGAGCTCCACTTAATTTGTAGTTTTGGTTGTTGCACTTTGCCATGCCATGCCCTCTTTAAACCGGACATGCATCATACTTGATTGTGCATCATGCCATGTTGATGTGTTGGTTGTTTACTATGTTGTGTTTCTTTCCGGTGTTGCTTCTTCGGGTTGGTTCCGTTAACGTCGTGTTGTGAGGACCCGTTCGTCTACGTCCGTTTGTCTTCTTCATGGACTCGTTCTTCCTCCTTGCGGGATTTCAGGCAAGATGACCATACCCTCGAAATCACTTCTATCTTTGCTTGCTTAGTTGCTCGCTCTTTTGCTATGCCCATGCTGCGATACCTACCACTTGCTTATCATGCCACCCATATTGTTGAACGAAGCCTCTAACCCACCTTGTCCTAGCAAACCGTCGTTTGGCTATGTTACCGCTTTGCTCAGCCCCTCTTATAGCGTTGTTAGTTGCAGGTGAAGATTGAAGTTTTGTTCCTTGTTGGAACATGGAGATGTTGTTCTTTGTTGGAACATGTTTTACTTGTTGGGATATCACAATATATCTTATTTAATTAATGCATCTATATACTTGGTAAAGGGTGGAAGGCTCGGCCTTATGCCTGGTGTTTTGTTCCACTCTTGCCGCCCTAGTTTCCGTCATATCGGTGTTATGTTCCCAGATTTTGCGTTCCTTACGCGGTTGGGCTATTATGGGAACCCGTTCACAGTTCGCCTTAAGTAAAGCTCTTCCAGCAATGCCCAACATTGGTTTTACCATTCGCCACCTAGCCTCTTTTTCCCTTGGGTTTCGTGGACTCAAGGGTCATCATTATTTTACC
>NC_041384.1:577094860-577118396 GCF_002162155.2 Triticum dicoccoides | reverse complement strand
ACCACCAGGGGCAACTCTGGGCTGGCCTACCCATACCTAGGACAATCTGAGTGTGCCCTGAGAAAGAGATATGTGCAGCTCCTATCTGGATTTGTCGGCACATTCGGGCGGTGTTGCTGGTTTAGTTTTACCCTGTCGAAATGTCTTGTTGTACTGGGATATCAAGTCTGATCGGAATGTCTCGGGAGGAGGTCTATTCCTTCGTTGACCATGAGAGCTTGTCATGGGCTAAGTTGGGACACCCCTGCAGGGATTTGAACTTTCGAAAGCCGTGCCCGCGGTTATGGGCAGATGGGAATTTGTTAATGTCCGGTTGTAGATAACTTGAACCTTAACTTAATTAAAATGAATCAACAGCGTGTGTAACCGTGATGGTCTCTTTCCGGCGGAGTCCGGGAAGTGAACACGGTGTTGGAGTTATGCTTGACGTAGGTTGTTCTAGGATCACTTATTGATCATAGTTTCTCGACCGTGCTTTGCCTTCTCTTCTCGCTCTCATTTGCGTATGTTAGCCACCATATATGCTAGCCGCTTGCTGCAGCTCCACCTCTTACCTTTACCTTACCCATAACCTTAAATAGTTTTGATCGCGAGGGTGCGAGATTGTTGAGTCCCTGTGGCTCACATATACTTCCAAAACCAGCTTGCAGGTGCCGATGAGTCCGTGTAAATGACGCAACCAAGCTCAAGGAGGATCTCGTTGAAGATCTTGCCCTTTGTGTTGTTTCGTTCTAGTTGATCGGTAGTGGAGCCCAGTTGGGGTCGATCGGGGACCTTGTCGCATTTGGGGTTCTTCTTTTATTTTGGTTCCGTAGTCAGACCTTGTGTGTATCTGGTTGATGTAATGCTTTATTCACGTATTTGTGTGAAGTGGCGATTGTAAGCCAACTATGTATCTTTTCCCTTATTGTATTACATGGGTTGTTTGTGAAGATTACCTCACTTGCGACATTGCTTTCAATGCGGTTATGCCTCTAAGTCATGCTTCGACACGTGGAAGATATAGCCGCATCGAGGGCGTTACAAATTGGTATCAGAGCCTTCCCCGACCGTAGGAGCCCCATTGCTTGATCGTTATTAGCGGCCGAGTTGTGTCTAGAAAAAATGTTTTGAGTCATTTAGGAATTATATATCGGAGAGTTTAGGAATTCTTTTTACTTCCCAGTCTCCTCATCACTCTGGTAAGGCATCCTGACGTAGAGTTTTGACTCTTCTCTTCTCAAATTTCACTAAAAAAAATTTAGGATCACGCGGGTATCTTGGAATCGTTCAGATGGTTTTATGACGAGAACATTGTCTTGGTGCCTCCTGTTAGGGGTTTTGTGGAAGTGTCCCGGGGAGTTGAGCTCTGAGGTGTTGTCATCATAATTTTATCTTTGCAGTTCTGGAATACCTGAGTTTAGTTCACCGACATCAAAAATCTCTTTTATGCAGTTCGTTGGTGAGATAACCTCGCTTTAGTAAAGAGCTTTTTGTTACGAGAAAGTTATTTGTCCCTAGGAAATCGATAACTAGACCGGTAATCCTTATTGCAATTTTATATGAGGGAGAGGCATAAGCTAACATACTTTCTCTACTTGGATCATATGCACTTATGATTGGAACTCTAGCAAGCATCTGCAACTACTAAAGATCATTAAGGTAAAACCCAACCATAGCATTAAAGCATCAAGTCCTCTTTATCCCATACGCAACAACCCCCTTACTCGGGTTTGTGTTTCGGTCACTCACGCAACCCACTATAAGCGAATCATGAATGTATTGCAACACCCTATAGCGGGGATCCCTCACGCTTGCACGACACGGAGAGCACCATAGGACAGCACCAATAATAAAACATGCAACTCAAACCAATCTTGAGCATCAAATAGCCTATAGGACGAAACATATCTACTCAAACATCATAGGATAGCCATACATCATTGGGAAATAATATATAGTGTTGAGCACCATGTTTAAGTAGAGATTACAGCGGGTGAGAGAGAGGTTACACCGCTGCATAGAGGGGGGAAGAGTTGGTGATGATGGCCGTGAAGTTGTTCGTGAAGATTGCGGTGATGATGATGGCCCTCGGTGGCACTCTGACCCCACCGGAAGTGAGGGGGAGAGAGAGCCCCTCCTTCTTCTTCTTCCTTTACCCCCTCCCTAGATGGGAGAAGGGTTTCCCCTCTGGTCCATGGCCTCCATGGCGTGGGAGGGGTGAGAGCCCCTCCGAGATTGGATCTGTCTCTCTGTCTCTCTCTGTTTGTGCGTTATCAGATTCTACCCTTTCACCGTTTCTTATATTCCCGGAGATCCGTAACTCCGATTGGGCTGAAATTTTAACACGGTCTCTATCCAGATATTAGCTTTCTTGCGGCGAAAGAAGGGCATCAACTGCCTTATGGGGTGGCCAAGAGGGTCAGGGGCGCGCCCCCTGCCTTGTGGCCCCCTCGGGCATCGTCTCGCATGGATTTTTCTTCCCAAAAATCATATATATTCCAAAAATAATCTCCGTCAGTTTTTATCCCGTTTGGACTCTGTTTGATATGTATATTCTGTGAAACAAAAAACATGCAATAAACAGGAACTGGCACTGGGCACTGGATCAATATTTTAGTCCCAAAAATAGTATAAAAACATCCCAAAAGTATATGAAAGTTGTAGAATATTGGCATGGAACAATAAAAAATTATAGATACGATGGAGACATATCACTAGGCTTGTCACGTCCGAATAGATAGCCCGCGTCACGTGTCGGGGCGCGTCCTCGCGATCCGTAGATTGATCTGGTATGTCCTGCTCTATTGTCCAGGTCCTGCCGAAGGTCATATGTATAACCACGACATGTTTTATCTCTGCCTTTACGATGAGGCGGGGCGGGCTAGTGTTTGGCTTGAGTTGCCGTTTTATCCCGACCACGTGGCGGTCGGTCAGCCGCATTGCGCGATGATGGTACGGGCTCCGGTGCCTTTTCGTCGAACTGAGGTAGCAATTTGCGCTTCGGGTAGCTTTTGGTTGGGCGCTTGAGGCCGTATTCTTCGGCTGCTAGGACATCGGTCCATCTATCATTGAGCAGATCTTGGTCAGCTTGAAGCTATTGCTGCTTCTTTTTCAGGCTCCTTGCAGTGGCTATTAGCTGGCGCTTAAAGCGCTCCTGCTCGAGAGGTTCCTCAGGTACGATAAAATCCTCATTGTCAAGGCTCACCTCCTCCTCGGAGAGCGGGAGATAACTACTGTCCTCCGAGTCTTCGTTTATGGCCTGTTCATTGGGGCTAACTTGCCCATCTTCCCGATCGTCCTGCTTGACAGTTTGTTCGTCGGGGTCTTCTCTGTCTTCGGCACCGTCCAGAGTGTTATCATCTCCCGTGCCGGTGTTGCTGTATTTTTCATGACGCGGCTTAGAGCGGCGCCGCTGACGCCGGCGTTTTGGTTGTATCACATGAGGTTAGTCCTCAACGAGATCTTCTTTGTCATCATCGTTAGTTTTTTTAGGTGTATCCACCATGTACACGTCGTAAGAGGAGGTGGCCGTCCAGCATCCGGTAAATGGTGGGTTTTGGCGCTGCTCCTCATCGGCATCGTGGTCCATATTGTCGATGTCTTCGGAGCCATAATCGAGCATGTCGGTTAACTCTTCGATAGTGGCCATGAAGTGGGCGGTGGGTGGAAGCAAAATTCTCCGCCATCAGCCTCTAGTTCGAACTGAATATGATTCGGCTGTGAGCCCTTTGCTAAGGATAGTGCTCTTAACGAGTTTAACAACTCACCCAAAGGCGAGTGCCAGAAGATGTCCGCAAAGCTAAATTGGATGATCGATGACCGATCAAGCTCGATGTACGTGGATGCGCAAGATTCGGAACCTGTAGCTGGAGACGAGTCCATGGTTCCGGTAACACAGATGTCGCTTGACGTTAGGTCTGTGTGCGGCTCCAACATCACTGAGTCTGCGGCTTCTGCAGCAGGGTTGAGCTTCCTGTCCTCAGATGGCGCAATCTACTCCGGATCTAAGGCCAGAGCAGCTATAGGTACTGTCTCCTGGGTATGGTCCGATGACAGATTTTCGTCGTGTTCATCGTGGTGGCAGGGAGCAGCTGTCGTGGTCTCGAATCCGTCGAAGATCAAGTCTCCCCAGATATCCGCGACGTAATTCAAGCTTCCAAATCTGACCTGATGGCCAGAGGCGTAGCTTTCAATCTACTCTAGATGGCCAAGCGAGTTGGCCCGTTGTGCGAAGCCGCCGAATACGAAGATCTGTCTGAGGAGGAAGACTTTCCCTTGGACAGCGTTGTTGTAGATGGTCGAAGGAGCCATCAAACCTTTTAACGACAGCATAGTGGAACTCTCAATGAAAGCACAAATGTCGGTGTCAAAACCGACGGATCTCGGGTAGGGGGTCCCGAAGTGTGCGGCTAAGGTTGATGGTAAATGGAGACAGAAGACACAATGTTTACCCAGGTTCGGTCCCTCTCTATGGAGGTAATACCATACTTCCTGCTTGATTGATCTTGATGAATATGATTATTACAAGAGTTGATCTACCACGAGATCGTAATGGCCAAACCCTAAAAGTCTAGCATGTCTAACTATGATTATGAGGATGTCTATCTACGAACCTAGCCCTCCGGTTTATATAGACACCGGAGGGATCTAGGGTTATATAAGGTCAGTTATAGAGAAAGGAATCTTCATATTTGGACGCCAAGTTTTCCTTCCACGCCAAGGAGAGTCCCATCCGGACACGGGTGAGGTCTTCGGTCTTCGTATCTTCACAGCCCATCAGTCCGGCCCAGGTCTAATAGGTCGGACCCCCGAGGACCCCTTAGTCCAGGACTCCCTCAGCGGGGGAGGCGGAGTCTGCCTCGGACTCGGCCGGCGGCGGCGTGCGGCGGGACTCCTCCCATCGGGAGGAAGACGGCGGTGCGGACTAGGCCGGCTGGGCCGTCGACCCGGTCAGTCCGAAACGTTTTTTAAAATAAATTCCACCGAAAACAAAAGTCCTAATAAAATATAAAAAAATTCTAAAAATGCCAAAAACAATTTTCACCATCTAAATAAAATATTTATAACAAAGTAAACATTTTTCTGGCCTAAAAATAAAATTTGAAAAATGCATATTTTTCTAACTCAAATAAAATAGCAATAAAATCCCAAATAAAATATTTATTTGATTTTAAAAAATTTCCTCCAATATTCCTCTTTATTTTTTGAAGAAGTCATATTATCTTCTCTCTTTTATTTTTGATATTAGAAATATTCGGAGAGAAAAATATTAATACCAAAATGATCCTCCTTTCAAATTTGAGAAAATTCAAATATGAAAACTTATGAAATCTCCAACTCTCTCCTTGGGTCCTTGAGTTGCTTAAGATTTCTAGGATCACAACGAAAATGAAATAAAATATGATATGATTATGATGACCTATGTATGACATCCAAATTGAAAATTTGGGACGTTACAATGTGATAGGTCTCACCAAGATTACGTTATGCCCTAACCCTAATGAAATCGGTCCCACCGAGTTGACATGTCAGTCCCACCGAAAATCCTAACGTTCACATTTTGAACTAAATCGTTTTGACCGAGTTTACTATTCGGTCCCACCGAGTTTGGTAAATTATGTGTAACGGTTAGATTTTGTGTGGAGGCTATATATACCCCTCCACCCATCCTCCATTCGCGGAAAGAGCTATCAGAACGTGCCTACACTTCTACCATTCATTTTCTAAGAGAGAATCACCTACTCATTTTTTGAGACCAAGATATTCCAACCCAACCATAAGAATCTTGATCTCTAGCCTTTGCCAAGTTGCTTCTCCAAACTCCTCTCCTTTACCTTCATATGCAATGATTTACATTCCACTGCTATATTCTTAAGAATTGCATGTGTAGGTGGATTGCTTGACTTGTGCTAAGTTGCTAAAATCTGCCAAGACTTAAAATTGGGAAAAGGCTAGATTTTTATTTGGTCAAGTAATCTAATCACCCCCCCCCCCTCTAGACATACTTTCGATCCTACAGGTGGTATCAGAGCTTTGGTCACCATTTGCGATGATTTCCATAGCTATGATGATCATAGCCTTGGTTTTACAGCCTAGGAGAGTATGACGTCGAGCGAGGGAAATTACCACCGTAGAGGTCCTTACTTTGATGGTACTAATTTTGCTAGTTGGAAGCATAAGATGAAAATGCGTATAGTTGGACATAACCCCGCCGTTTGGGCTATTGTGTGTATTGGCTTGCAAGGTGAATTCTTTGATGGGAGAGAACCAAATCATGAAGCTACCGCAGAAGAGTTGAAGATGCTACAATACAATGCTCAAGCTTGTGATATTCTCTTTAACGGATTGTGTCCTGAAGAATTCAACGAAATCAGTCATATTGAGAAAGCTAAGGAAACTTGGGATACTTTGATTGCTATGCATGAAGGCACCGACTCTGTCAAGGAATCCAAATTGGATGTGCATCAAAGTCGGCTTGACAAGTTCAAAATGAAGGATGGTGAAGGCGTCGCTGAAATGTACTCTAGGCTTGCTCTCATCACAAATGAGATTTCCGGCTTCGGAAGTGAAGAGATGATCGACGGATTCATCATCAAGAAGATCCTAAGAGCCTTGTATGGAAAATATGATACCGTGTGCACTTTGATCCAAATGATTCCCAATTACAAAGATCTCAAGCCAACGGAAGTCATTGGTAGAATTGTTGCTCATGAGATGTCACTCAAGGATAAAGAAGAGCTTCACAACAAGTCAAGTGGTGCTTACAAATCCTCATGTGATGCTCCTACATCAAGTGAGAAACAAGCCTTCAATGAGGAATTGATCCTAATGGTGAAGAATTTCAACAAGTTCTACAAGAGTAGAAGCAAGGAGGGTTCCAAGTCATGGTCCTACAATGACAAAAGATCTTCTAGTCATGAGCGTAATTGCTACAATTGCGGAAGACCCGGATACAACTCCAATGAGTGTACGGCTCCCTACAAAATAAGAGAAGACTCACCTAAAAGGAGAAGTAGAAGAGAAGAATCACCTCCAAGAGAGATAAGGAGTAGAGATGATCGTTATGAACGGAGAACCTCTCACAAAAGCAAGGATTCGGAAAGGAAGGACAAGTCATCAAGAAGCTACACAAAACGAAGACATCAAGCTCATGTTGGTGAATGGGTATCCGACTCCGACTCCAACCATCACTATGAGTCAAAATATACTCAAGATGAAGGTGTTGCCGGTCTAGCACTCGTGTGAACCAACTCCTATGACATGTTTGACTCACCAAATGAAGGGATTGGAAGATGCTTCATGGCTAAAGGCCCAAAGGTATCACACCCCGAGTATGTTGATTTCAATAGTGATGAAGATGATTTACTTGTTGAACTTGCTATTAATCATGCTAATCAAGATAAAACAAATGACGATGATAAGAAGGAGATTGAGCGTCTAACCAAAGAACTAAATGCTCTTAAGTTAGCTCATGAAACTAACTTGGAAGATCATGGAGAGATTTTAAAGACTCATGAGAAGATACGCTTTGAAAAGCTCAATGTAGAGCAAGAGCATGGGGTTTTAAAAGCAATCAATGATGATATTTGCAAGAAAAGTTCTTCTTACATTGCCAAGCATTTACTCTTGTCTACTTATATGCCACAAGTAAAATCTGGCAACAAGAGTAAGAAAGATTCTTCTTCTAGTAGTAACAATAACCAAGTTAAATCCATTGTTGTTGCTTCTAGTAGTTCTCTTGATTCCAATAATGATTCTTTTAGCCAAGTTACACTTGAGCAAGAAAATAGCCTATTGAAGGGAATTATAGAGAAAGGTGTTTACAAGAGCCTTGCCGGAAGTAAGCAATTCGAGGAGATTGTACGCAAGCAAGGAAGGCATCGGAAGAATCAAGGTGTTGGTTTTGAACGAAAGTTCAATGCCAGTGGAGTTGAGTGGGAAGAAGATCAATACCCCAAGACGAAGTTCGTTCCTCAACAAGCGAAGTATGATCCTACTTCTTTCAAGGGGACACAAGCTCAAGATGATCTTCCACCACAAGACCACAAGCAAAAAGGCAAGCACAAGCTTCAAGAGGATATTGATGCATTTGAAGAAGCTCCCAAGGCCTTGGTCAAGTGGGTTCCCAAGACCACGTTAAGTTCTACTTCATCAAGTAGAACTAAAACTCCAAGGATTCCCATCAAGTTGATGTGGATCCTGAAGAAGAAGAACTAGAGCGTTCTTGAGGCTGACTCTGCCAACATACTTCACTGATATCATTTTGGCGAGAATAAGTGCGAACAACTTTCACTAGTTCAAGGAGTCACAAACCCTCTTGTTGGTAAGACAAGGGACAAGGTAACCTAATGCTTTCATGGACATCATCTTGTGCGAACTACACTCTATGTCTATGGATATCCTTGTTTGTTCCTTGTGGGACTAACCCATGTAGGTATTAAAGTGCAACTCACTCCAATGGATTGCTCCGAACGGTCTACATAAACATTGAGCATCCACATCCTCAACATCTACATGAAGTGATCATCGACAAAACCCAAGGTTAGTTCATCCCTCTTAGGGGGGATATCACATCTAGGGGGAGCTTTACTCTAAGAATTGAGCTAAAGCAACTCTAATGGTGTGAACACAATAATGCTTTATGTAAAAGTGGTAACCCCACTTGTGCTTAAACGATGAGTATGACCTACGATCAAATGTTCTCATTTGACTCCTCAGTCAATATACTCATATATAGATGACCTAGTCATCGCCAATTGCTTGATAGATGCTAGAGTGCTTGTGTATGCCTTGCCACATATTTCATTTGTCATCTTATTGTCTGAGCATGTTGATTGTATACTTTTCTCATTCAAGGACATCCATTTGTTGTTTGATTGTTTGGCTCTTCTTCATTTGCCAAATGAATGGACAAGAATGCCTAAGAACTTCCTCTAGCTATCTATGCTTTTCTCGTCTCAAACTCTATTCATGCTACATCACAAAGTTTGATCAAGTCAGATTCGAACCCTTTGGGTGAGGAGCACTCGGAGTCACCGATTCGTCGTATACTTAAACTTCCAAAACCTCTCTGTATATTTCGGTCTGACCGATTCATCCTTTTCGGTCACACTGAGTTCACTGAGTTGATCTAGGTTTTCAATCTCGGTGCAACCAATTAGAACTATTCGGTCACATCGAGTTACAGTAACCGCTTGTGATTCTACATCTCGGTGCCACCGAGTTGTTCCACTCGGTCACACTAATAGGGTCAAGATGTATATACCGACGGGTCAAAATTTGGAAATTTCTCCAAAACCTCTTCGCCCGTGCGTGTCTTGCTCTGCCGACTCAGGTCTCCGGACCGTCCTCTCGTCGCTAGCGACCTCCCGCCGTTGGTCTCCGTTACCATCAATAGAATTCTAAACCACCATTGCCATCGTAGCGAGCTCATCGCCGAGTTAGGGTATGAGTTCGAATCTATGTGCAATCCTTACCTCTGATTCTTAGCACAAAGGCAATGCCATGTTTCTGATCACGTACAAGATCAATCTATCCAATAAAAACTTCCTTTAGATTAGTTTTGTTTCAAAAATTTAGGGTTAGGTTTCCGCTGAACTCATCTCGGACCGACCGAATTGTGGAAATCGGTCTCACCGATTTGGCTTAGGCCATTGCACTTGTAAGTTTCGGTCTGACCGAAACATGCAAATCGGTGTGACCGAGTTCAACTCTTAGTGAAACCCTAGCAATCTCGGAGTCACTGAACTGTGTCTCGTTCTGAATGATTTCACTAGTTTAGACTCCAAAAGTTGCTTCAGTGTCATCAAGTTTAATAAAGCGGTAGCTTCGAAATGCTTTCTGTGGAAAACTAAAACTAAGTTTTAGGCTCATTCGTTTTGCAAAAACCTCTGCACTTTGTGATTCTCATCCACTCTATCTCATCTATAACTATTCATAGGGTTAGCCTTTAGTTTGCGGCATCAAGGATGTCAGATCAGAGTGATAGCCATAACAAGACTGAAGAGTGGGTGAATCTGAGTGAGGGCACTAGTCCCTCTGACAGTTATGATGAAGGCAGCAGAAGTACTCCTAGCATCTTGCCTAAGGCTGCTACTAGGCAAAGGAGGAAGAAAAATTCTGATTCTGAAGATGAAGATTATGTAGCTGCTGAGGAGGAGGTCAGTATGCAGAAAAAGAAGGTTGTCAAGAAAGAATTTGGCACAACTGCATCTACAAAGCCTGGTATGCACAAGAAGGCTCCTACAAAGAGAGTGCCCACTTCTAAGGCCAGAGCCTCCACACTTGATACTTCTAAATCAACTGTTGAAGAGGCTGCTGGTGAGGGTAAGAAGAGAACGGAGAGGGCCAAGAAAACTATGGCCAAAGTTATTGGAAAACCCTCACTGATGATTTAGTCTGATGAGGAAGAGGAAGAAGAAGAGGATGTTGCACCAGCACCTAAGGCTCCAAAGCTAATGGGGGATGCCATCAAGTCTGGGCTTCCCCTTCTAAGCCCAAGACTGCCCCCAAAGCTTCTGCTCCAGCCCCCAAGTCTGCACCAAAGAGGAGCACAAGAAACATATCATCTGCTGAAAAGAACAAGGCCTAGTGCCTGAATTTGGAGAAGAAAATGTTGAAGCCCAAGTGCTTAGGAAGCTAAAGCCCAAGATCTCTGACCGTGATTGAGGGAGTCTTGGATTAGGGGGTCTCCGGACAGCCGGACTATATCTTTCGGCCAGACTGTTAGACTATGAAGATACAAGATTGAAGACTTCGTCTCGTGTCCGGGTGGGACTCTACTTGGCGTGGAAGGCAAGCTAGGAAATACGGATATGTATATCTCCTCCTTTGTAACGACCTTGTGTAACCCTAGCCCTCTCCGCTGTCTATATAAACCGGAGGGTTTTAGTCCGTAGGACAATATACAATCATACCATAGGCTAGCTTCTAGGGCTTAGCCTCTCTGATCTCGTGGTAGATCTACTCTTGTACTACCCATATCATCAATATTAATCAAGCAGGACATAGGGTTTTACCTCCATCAAGAGGGCCCGAACCTGGGTAAAACTTCGTGTCCCCTGCCTCCTGTTATCATCCGCCTAGACGCACAGTTCGGGACCCCCTACCCGAGATCCGCCGGTTTTGACACCAACATTGGTGCTTTCATTGAGAGTTCCTCTGTGTCGTCGCTGTTAGGCTTGATGGCTCCTACTATCATCGATAGCGATGCAGTCCAGGGTGAGACTTTCCTCCCCGGACAGATCTTTGTGTTCAGCGGCTTTGCACTGCGGGCCAATTCGCTTGGCCATCTGGAGCAGATTGAAAGCTACGCCCTAGCCACTAGGTCAGGTTTGGAAGCTTAAACTACACGGCCGATGTCCGCGGAGACTTGATCTTCGACGGATTTGAGCCTCTGCCTTGTGCGTCACGTGGTCACGATGAGTACGATTTAGCTCTACCATCAGATAGTGTTCAGGAGATCGCACCGGCAGCCGCTCCGACCCTCAATTCGGAGCCAGTTGCGCCGTCCATGGACGGGTGGATGGACCCCGCCACGTAGGCCTTACCCTCAGCGGCGATCGAGCCGAACATCGACCTTACCTTGCACGAGAGCCGTATTTTTAAACTGTCGGATCTTTCTCTGGCCACGGACTCCGAACCGCCTGCGCCCGTTCCTATCGAATCTGATTGGGCGCCGATCATGGAGTTTACCTCCGCGGATATCTTTCAGCACTTGCCCTTCAGCGATATACTGAACTCATTAAGGTCTCTCTCCTTGTTAGGAGGATCCTGGCCGAACTATGTCCGGCAGGACTGGGATGCGGACGACAAAGAAATTCGCGGCCCACCCACCACCCACTTAGTAGCCACTGTCGATGACTTAACTGACATGCTCGACTTCGACCCCAAAGACATCGACGATGTGGATGACGATGCGGGATACGAAGCGGAACCACTGCCCATAGGGCACTGGACAACCACCTCATCATACGATATATACATGGTGGATACACCCAAAGAAGGCAATGGCGACGAGACAGCGGAGGATGACCCCTCCAAGAAGCAACCCAAGCGCCCACGTCAGGGGCGCCGCTCTAAGTCCCGCCAAAGCAAAAGTGGTGATACCGGCACAGGAGGTAATAACACTCCGGATAGTGCCGAAGACAACAACAATCCCCTCCAGCAAGAGTTAGAGCAGGAGGATGGAGGAGCCAGCCCTCCTGAGAGAGCGGCAGATGGAGAAGCAGAGGATGATAATTACATGCCGCCCTTCGAAGACGAGGCAAGCCTCGACGATGAAGAATTCACCGTGCCAGAGGATCCCGTCGAACAAGAGCGCTTCAAGCGTCGGCTTATGGCCACGGCAAATAGCCTTAACAAAAAGCAGCAGCAGCTTCAAGCTGATCAAGATCTGCTAGTTGACAGATGGACTGAAGTCCTCGCGGCCGAGGAATATAAACTCGAGCGCCCCTCCAAGAGTTACCCAAAATGCAGGTTGCTACCTCGACTGGAGGAAGAAGCGTATGACGCGGCTGATCAGCCACCTCGTGGCCGTGATAGAGAGGCATTCCAGCCAAAAGCTCAGCCGGCACCTCGACGCCATTCAAATAAAAAAGCATGGGGAAACACACCAGACCTGCGAGACATATTGGAGGACAAAGAAAAACATGCAAGATCGATCTACGGATCACGAGGGCGCGCCACTATGCGAGACGATAAACGTCACGCCGGATACAGTAAAAGTAAATCCGATCGGGCCGAACAAAGCGGGCAAGACCCATTCAAGCTGCGTCGCGATATAGCCTAGTACAGAGGCGCCGCACACCCCTTATTCTTCACAGAACAAGTAATGGATCATCGAATCCCAGAAGGTTTCAAACTTGTAAACATTGAATCATACGACGACACAACAGATCCTGCGGTATGGATCGAGGATTACCTCCTCCGCATGCACATGGCCCGCTGTGATGACTTACATGCCATCAAATACCTCCCACTAAAGCTCAAAGGACCAGGGCGGCATTGGCTTAACAGCCTGCCAGTAGAGTCCATTAGCTATTGGGAATATCTGGAAGCCGCATTCCTCGACAACTTTCAGGGCACTTATGTGCGACCACCAGATGCCGATGACTTGATCCACATAATTCAGTAGCCAGAAGAATGGGCCAGGCAATTCAGGACTCGGTTCCTAACAAAGAAAAATCAAATCGTCGACTGTCTGGATGCAGAGGCCCTAGCAGCTTTCAAACACAACATCCGCGACGAGTGGCTAGCCCGGCACCTTGGTCAGGAAAAGCCGAAATCTATTGCAGCCCTCACGACACTCATGACCCGCTTTTGTGCGGGAGAAGTCAGCTGGCTGGCTCGTAGTAACAATATGTCAAAGAACCATGGTACTTCGGATACCAAGGACGGCAATAGCAGGTCACGTCGCAACAAACATAAGCGCTGCATTAACAACGATAATACTGAAGATACGGCAGTCAATGTCGGATTCAAAGGCTCTAAACCCGGGTAGAGGAAAAAGCCATTCAAAATAAGCACTCCGGGCCCGTCCAGTTTGGACCGTATACTCGATCGCTCATGTCAAATATACGGCACCCCCGACAAACCAACCAACCACACCAACAGGGATTGTTGGGTGTTCAAACAGGCCGGCAAGTTAATTGCCGAAGACAAAGATAAGGGGCCACATAGCGATGACGAGGAAGATCCCCGACAGCCAAACACCGGAGGACAGAAGAGGTTCCCCCCACAAGTGCAGACGGTGAACATGATATACACAACCCACATCCCCAAGAGGGAGCGGAAGCGTGCGCTCAGGGACGTATATGCGTTGGAGCCAGTCGCCCCAAAGTTCAACACATGGTCCTCCTGTCCGATCACCTTTGATCGCAGGGACCACCCCACTAGTATCCGTCATGGCGGATTCGCCGCACTGGTCCTAGACCCAATCATTGATGGATTTCACCTCACTCGAGTTCTTATGGATGGTGGCAGCAGCCTGAACCTGCTTTATCAGGACACAGTGCGCAAAATGGGTATAGACCCCACAAGGATCAAACCCACAAAAACGACCTTTAAAGGCGTCATTCCAGGTGTAGAGGCCCATTGCACAGGCTCAATTACACTGGAAGTGGTCTTTGGATCCCCGGATAACTTCCGAAGCGAAGAATTAATCTTCGATATAGTCCCATTCCGCAGTGGTTATCATGCACTGCTCGGGCGAACCGCATTTGCGAGATTAAATGCGGTACCGCATTATGCATACCTCAAGCTCAAGATGCCAGGACCTCGTGGGTTTATTACAGTTAATGGAAACACAGAGCGCTCTCTCCGAACGAAGGAGCACACTGCGGCCCTCGCAGCAGAAGCGCAAAGCAGCCTCTCAAGGCAACCCACCAGTTCGGCGTTTCAAGACCCGGACACCTTCAAGCGCACTCGGAGTAATCGGCAACTAGACCGCCTAGCACGATCTCAGCTCGCGTAGCAATGCGGCCCCCACCCCAGTCTAGCCAAACGGCGAAATCTGTGCCACGCGTACATAATTACGCATTAAAAATACCATGGGCACAGGTGGGGAGGGGGCACAACTACGGCACGCTCCAAGACGCGGCCTAAACCGCACGAGGGGCTTCCCGCTTTGTTATGTTTCTCTTTTAGGACTTTAATCTCTGGAAACCTTGTCCGGCAGCATGATTGCCGAACACATGATGCAGCAACCAAGAGAGGCAGAAAGCTACGTCACACCACGGAACTCCCAGGTGGATTATGATAACGAGTGAAATATTTTCTTTAGTACTATTCCTTAGCTTGCCCTTGGAAGGGACATAGTCCTACTTTTTTGCTTATCGCACTATCTATATCATTCTGCTTTAACGCACCTCTTTTAATAAACAACGCATAACATTACGACTATTATTGCATTCTTGTTTTATATATATGTGTTCATTAATGTCACCTTGCAAGCTTACACTTTGGTACGACCAACACACTAGGGGCTTAAGTACCCCACAATATGGTGTGAGAAGTCCGAACACTTTCACAAGTGCGGCACCCCAAACTTATAGCATTATATGCATCAGCTCCGAATCATGTCTTTGGTCAAATGTTGGGTTTGCCCGGCTCCTATGTTTTGGTACCTTACGTTCAGCTCTATCGGCTAAGGTAGCGCTAGGAGAACTACTGCGATTGTGCCCCGGTTCTGCTGGGCTAAGCACCTCAGTAGAGAAAGCTAAAGCTGACTGTCATGATAAGGCGAGAGATTGGTTGCTGTTTGGCGAGGTTTCGAGTCCCTAAAGACTTATGCCACTTAGAGCGAGGAGCCGGTCTTATCCGGCTTAAAGGTGTGTATCGCGCCCCGAATTCGGCGTTTCGAATACCAGGGGCTTCGCCAAAATTTAAAGTTATAGAATTCTATTGCTAAGTGAGAGTGATAAAGCATTATTAGTCTGGTTGCCTTGTTCGCTGTGCTGAGCACCTCCCTCGAAGGACCCAAAAATGGGAACAAGAGTGCTCAGGTTTATCCCGAACACCCCAGCACTCACGGCATGGGGGCAGAAGCCGAGGACTAGCCATCTCTCAGATTGGATAACAGCCAAACAGAAGGTAATATTTTAGATTCAAACAAGCGTTGCATAGTGCATATGAAACAAGTTTTCATCATACAGGATCACATGAGCAAGTTTACTCAAATATTACATCCTTTGAACATTCGTCCGCTACAAGACAGGCACCCTTCAGTTTCACGGCATCTAGCTTGGCCCATTGCACCTTCACGCGGGCGAAAGCCCGGCGTGCACCTTCGATGTAGACAGACCACTTGACGACCTCAAACCGTGGGCAGGCATCCACAAGCTGCCTCACCAGGCCGAAGTAGCTGTTCGGAAGGGCGTCACCAGGCCACAATCGGACTATAAAGCCCTTCATGGCCTGTTCGTCCGCTTTGTGTAGCTCGACCAGCTGCTTCAGCTGGTCGCTCATAGGCACCGGGTGTTCGGTCTCAGTATACTGAGACCAGAACAGCTTCTCCGTTGAGCTTCCCTCCTCGGCCTGGTAAAACTATGCGGCATCCGACACGCTGCGGGGCAAATCTGCGAATGCTCCTAGGGAGCTCCGGATTCGGGTAAGTAATAGGTAATTTACTTTCACATGCTTGCTTTGCATATAGAATGCCTTACCCACCGCTATTTTCTTCATCGCGTCAATCTCCTAGAGGGCCTTTTGGGCTTCGCCTTGGCACTTTTTGTGCTCTCGAGGGCCGCGGCAAGCTCAGACTCTCGCATCTTTGAGTCAAGATCCAACGCCTCGTGCTTTGTCACGAGAGCCTGGAGCTCTTGTTGCACCTCGCCCACCCGAGCCTCTTGCCTTTCCCGCTCGGTGCGCTCCTTGGCCACTTTATCTTCGGCCTCGGACAGCGCTTGCCTTAGGGTCACCACTTCGGTCGTGGCCCCTGGCAAATTCATGATGATCCTGTCATTTTGCAATCGCATTCTTTTTATACATATCCATAAACTAGGTATTACTTACCTTTGTTCTCCTCGAGCTGCCTCTTGGCAAGGCTGAGCTCGTCCTGGGACCCTTTAAGGTCCTACTTCAGTGCGGCGACCTCCGCAGTCAGTGCGGCAGATGCCAGCAGCGAAGCCTACATATGCATATTGACATACTTATATTAGACTCCTGCGATATTGTTTGATCCTCTGTTCGGCTTTTCTTTGTGAACACCGAACAGAGCATCAGGGGCTACTGTCTATGCGGTAATATTTTTCCTATATTTTAAACACTTACCTCAAAGCCTGTTAGAAGGCTGGCACAGGCTTCAGTCAGTCCGCTCTTGGCA
Source organism: Triticum dicoccoides (assembly GCF_002162155.2). Lineage (NCBI taxonomy): Eukaryota > Viridiplantae > Streptophyta > Magnoliopsida > Poales > Poaceae > Triticum > Triticum dicoccoides. Next base: position 577,101,592 of record NC_041384.1, on the reverse strand, counting down.
GACTGAACCTTCTGGACCACCGCACTCATAATAGTACGGTGCTCCTCGTCGATGGAAGCGCTGCGAAGCGCTTCTAGTAGATTGTCCGGCGCCTCTGGATGGGCAGAGGTCACTGGTACAGGCGTCTTGCCCCTCTTGGAAGAAGGTTGCCTGCCCGAGTCCGGAACCACTAGAGGTTCCGGCACGGTGTTCGGCTGAGGGCCGAACTCGGAGCCCTCAGGGGCCTTGTCCCCTCTGCTCCCGGATTCCGGAAGGTCACCTTGAGGCGCCTCCGGAATTGTCTCCCCTCGACCCGATGCCTCGTGAGACAATACCTCAGCGTCGTCCGCAGGGTAAGGGGAGGTGACGGTCAAAAGTGGATCGTTATCCATATCCGACGAGCCCAGGGAGCCGTCCAACAATACATCGATACGGGCTCATGGCGGTCTGCATAATCATATTCGGCATTAGGGGAAGTAGAGCAACAGTGGCTTGGCCCTAGGCAGCCACTCGTCTTCGCCGTCGGCGGCAGTGATAGAACTGTCCGGAAGAAGAGTCCTTCATCTTCTTGTCTCCCTCGTCTGGAGGGGGAGCATCTTCTTCTACCTCCTCGTCTTTGGGGGAGGAGTGTGCTGTAGAGTCATCAGACGATGAGTCTGATGACGCCTGGCGTCGGGAACTCTTTCGGGTTCCCTTGGCCTTCTTGGTCTTCTTCGGCACCGTATAAGGAGCCGGAGTCAGCATCTCCGCCAGAAGAGCGTCTGCTGGGCCTTCGGGCAAAGGAGCCGGACAGTCGATCTGTCTGGCCGTCTGCTGCCACTCCTGTCAAAGGTACGGGAGCTTAGATCCCACATAGAGTCAAATTATGGAAAACAAGTATCCTGTGAGAGGTAAAACAACTTACCGCGCTGGCTTGGCGCTTCTCGCAGAATCCGCAGTCCTCGGTAGTGGGAGGGGGAATCTCGGCGCTCTTGAATAGCACCTTCCAGGCATCTTCGTGAGTTGTATCGAAGAGCCTATTCAGAGTTCGATGCTAGGCCGGGTCGAACTCCCACAAGTTGAAAGCCCGTTGTTGGCACGGGAGGATCCAGCGGATGAGCATGACCTGGACTACGTTGACAAGTTTGAGCTTCTTGTTCACCATGTTTTGAATACATGTTTGGAGTCCGGTCAGCTCTCCCGAACTACCCCAGGACCGGCCCTTCTCTTGCCAGGAGGTGAGCCGCGTGGGGATGCCAGATCGGAACTCGGGGGCCGCTGCCCATTTAGGGTCACGCAGCTCGGTGATGTAGAACCACCCCGATTGCCACCCCTTTATGGTCTCCACGAAGGAGCCCTCGAGCCATGTGACCTTGGGCATCTTGCCCACCATGGCGCCTCCGCACTCCGCCTGGCGGCCCCTCACTACCTTCGGCTTGACATTGAAGGTCTTCAGCCATAAGCCGAAGTGGGGCTTGATGCGGAGGAAGGCCTCGCACACGACGATAAACGCCGAGATGTTGAGGATGAAGTTCAGGGCTTGATCGTGGAAATCTAGACCGTAGTAGAGCATGAGCCCCCAGACGAATGGGTGGAGAGGGAATCCCAGTCCGCGGAGGAAATGGGTAAGGAACACTACCCTCTCATGGGGCCTGGGGATGGGGATGAGCTGCCCCTCTTCTGGAAGCCGGTGCGCGATGTCGCCGGGCAGGTATCCGGCTCTCCGCAGCTTCTTGATGTGTCCCTCCGTGACGGAGGAGACCATCCACCTACCTCCCGCTCCGGACATGGTTGGAGATGGTTGAGGTGGGAAATGCGGACTTGGGCGCTGGAGCTCGAGTGTGCGAAAATGGATGAGCAAAGGAGGAAGAAGGTGTGGATGAAAAGGTAAATCCTTATCCCTTTATATGGGCGGACGAAACTATGCGTCCCCACTAGCTTGGTAAAACTCTCTTATCCCCCAAGCGCCGTAATCGATGGCGCGGTTGGGTTACCCACACCCGTATTGATGAGAATCCCGTGATAAGGGGACACGATCTCTGCTTTGACGAGACGTGTCAAAAAACTGCCTCGCGTTATGTGCGGGGCTAGTTAAAGGAAACGGTTCGACTAATCACCGGGCCATGAAATTATGTCATGTTGCCAAAACAAGTCAGCAAATTAGGTTTGCGGAAATATTATTCTCTTTGCGATGGTATCTGGAACTTATTTTGCAGGGTCGTAGACTATCCTTGTATTCAAATTCTTCCGTGGTGTATTCAGAGAAGGAACCCGCCTTGCAATGCCGAAAACAATACTGCGCGCCGGACTCAACGTCATTGAAAGCCTGGTTCAGGGGCTACTGAGGGAGTCCTGGATTAGGGGGTCCCCGGACAGCCAAACTATATCTTTCGGACGAACTGTTAGACTATGAAGATACAAGATTGAAGACTTCGTCTCGTGTCCGGGTGGGACTCTACTCGGCGTGGAAGGCAAGCTAGGCAATACGGATATGTATATCTCCTCCTCTGTAACCGACCTTGTGTAACCCTATCCCTCTCCAGTGTCGATATAAACCGGAGGGTTTTAGTCTGTAGGACAACATACAATCATACCATAGGCTAGCTTCTAGGGTTTAGCCTCTCTGATCTCATGGTAGATCTACTCTTGTACTACCCATATCATCAATATTAATCAAGCAGGATGTAGGGTTTTACCTCCATCAAGAGGGCCCGAACCTGGGTAAAACTTCATGTCCCCTGCCTCCTGTTACCATCCGCCTAGACGCACAGTTCGGGACCCCCTACCCGAGATCCGCCGGTTTTGACACCGACAATGATGATAATCATCCACTGGCAGAAAATATGAAAGTCAGAAAAGATGCAAGACTCAGATTATGGAGAGAATCTGATCCATATGCTGTGAGGAGAAGGACTGCTATGGATTATAGGTTTCACACCAAGGAGCAACATGACTTCTATGAAACTATTCTTTTGGATAAGAAGCATATTGTCTGTGATATGAAGTGGGTTGACTGGAAGTACATCGACAACAATGAAGACCACTTCCCAGGAGTGCATGAAAGTTTCAAATTATGTGGAGTAGATACTTTCGTGGGTCAAAAACTCACCAAGTGGAATGATGATCTCATCATGCAATTCTACTCTACAGCTCATTTCTATCCTAATGGAAGGGTCGTTTGGTTGTCTGAAGGTACAAGGTACCAATCAACAGTTGCTGAGTGGCCCAAGCTGATCAATGCCCCTGCAGAGCATGAGGATGACATAGATTTCTATGCCAAGAAGAAGAAATATCACAACTCCATGGCCAACATGTATAAGGAGATTCCTGAAAAAGCCTTGGAGAATCACAAGCTAGGCTCTATGTATTATCTACTATCTGGACTGGCCACCATCAACACCATCTTGAGGCACACCTTGTTGCCCAAATCAGGAGATCAGGATGATCAGAGGCCATTCCATCAATTTGCTGCAGTTGTTTGATGTGCCCCAGAAGTTCAAAGTGATGAGTTTTATTGTTAAGACAATCAAGAGGACAGCTGCAGACCAGGAAATATCATGTGGGTATGCTCCACACATCCAAATGATCATCAACTCCGAGATGGGCACATGCATATACCTATTGGATAAGGAACATCTTCCCTTGAGGCTTCTCAAGTGCCAAGTGCTGAAGAGGGAGAAAGCAAAAGCTGAGAAGGCAGCAAAGATGCCAAGTGCTGAAGAGGCTTCTCAAGTGTTCCTCAAGTCAAAGAAAGATCAACTTGGATATATTATTCAAGCCACCTTAAGGATTGAGAAAGGATTGGCCACCCTGACTCAGAACCAAGAGAGCCTGGAGAGGATCGTTGAAACAAAATTCTATGATCCTGACTTGAAGGTGACAGAGATGCAGACAACTGTTGAGCAGCTCCAGGAAGAAGCTGAAGAGAGGAAAGGGAAAGCTACCACAGATGCCTTTCAGAGAGTGCCTAGGGCATAGAGATCTGCAGCAGTGCCTGTGACAGATACACGAGCTACTACATCAACACCTGCAGCCACAGCATCAGTAGCCCCTCCGGTTGCCACTCCACCAGCTCCTACAACTTCCACAAATGCATTCATCCTTGGAGTCCTCTCAATGCCTCCTCCCGAAGATCAAGCCTAGAGACACGCATAGCACTATGCATTTTCAAGCTTTTTGGTAACTTGTTGCCAAAGGGGGAGAAAGTGTATAGATCATAGGCTTCGTGAGAGAGAGTGTTTTGCTTCTCGTTGTTTCTTTTGCTACTCATTTGCTACTTTTGTGTGCTTGCTTGGTTGATACTCTATGTTTATGTGTGAGAGATACTTGTATGATCATGTGTTTGATCATATCGTACCTTAATGCTTGTGCTTGAATGATGCTACTATCTATCTCTCACGTACGATCATTCACTTTGCTTTGGTGATGAGTGCATATTTCATATTCTATCATTTTGAGCGCTCCACCAAGATGTATGTGACATGGAAGAGTAACCCATGATCCTAATCGACTATGCATTTGCATTCAAAATGCAAATTCCAAATAATGCACAAATTTAGGGGGAGCTCTTGCTTATCACATACTTCTCAAAGCAATGATATACTTCTATCTTATTATCATTTGTCGAAGCTTTGATCTATATGTTGTCATCAATTACCAAAAAGGGGGAGATTGAAAGTGCAACTAATCCCTGGGTGGTTTTGGTAATTCTTAACAACATATAGCTCATTGAACTAACACTCTTTCAAGATGATCATTTCAGAAAGTTCAATGATTGGCATGGCATGGACTAGAGATGTGGAACCCTCAAAATTCTAAGGACACATATTGGTTCAAGCTCAACACTCTACAGTTTTTTTTTAGTGATCCAAGATCACATTGAGTCCATAGGAAAAGCCAATACTATTAAAAGGGCATGAGGAGTTGCTTAATGGCTTGCTTGCTCAAAATGCTTAGTGATATGCTCAAAAAGCCCTCAACCACTTTCTCATATCCACATATGTCCCAAATCAAAAGTCAAACTCGGCCCTATCAATTTGATCTATCTGGCCCCACCGAGTTCATTTGACATAGCCATAACCATAAACCCTAATCAGTTCGGTCTCACCGATATGGATCTCGGTCTCACTGAGATGGGATTGCAAACTCTCTATTTCCCTTCGTAATGTTTTGGTCCAACCGAGATGAGCGATCGGTCCCACCGAGTTCGTAATGCAAACCCTCTGTCTCCTTTTCGTAACGTTTCAATCTCACCGAAATGAGCGATTGGTCCCACCGAGTTTGCTTGACCAACTCTTTGTTTGCCTATTACAGAAATCGGTCTCACCAAGTTCATGTGATCAGTCTCACCAATATTACATTATGCCCTAACCCTAATGAAATCGGTCCCACCGAGTTGACATGTCGGTCCCATCGAAAATCCTAACGTTCACATTTTGAACTAAATCGGTCTGATCGAGTTTAACTATTTGGTCTCACCGAGTTTGGTAAATTGTGTGTGACAGTTAGATTTTGTGTGGAGGCTATATATACCCCTCCACTTATCCTCCATTCGCGGAGAGAGCTATCAGAATGTGCCTACACTTCTACCATTCATTTTCTGAGAGAGAACCACCTACTCATGTGTTGAGACCAAGATATTCCAATCCAACCATAAGAGTCTTGATCTCTAGCCTTCCCCAAGTTGCTTTCCACTCAAATCATCTTTCCACCAAATCCAAATCTATGAGAGAGAGAGAGAGAGTTGAGTGTTGGGGAGACTATCATTTGAAGCACAAGAGCAAGGAGTTCATCATCAACACACCATCTATTACCTTTTGGAGAGTGGTGTCTCCTAGATTGGTTAGGTGTCACTTGGGAGCCTCCGTCAAGATTGTGGAGTTGAACCAAGGAGTTTGTAAGGGCAAGGAGATCGCCTACTTCATGAAGATCTACCCAAGTGAGGCAAGTCCTTCGTGGGCGATGCCATGGTGGGATAGACAAGGTTGCTTCTTCGTGGACCCTTCTGTAACGCCCCGAGACCGATGTGCCAGGTGTCTTCCAGTTATTCACTGTTGTTGTCTTGTCTTTGCTTGCGTGTCATGCATTGCATATCATGTCATCATGTGCATTTCTTTTGCATACAATGTTCGTCTCATGCATCCGAGCATTTTCCCCGTTGTCCATTTTGCAATGTGGCGCTCCTATGTCACCCGGTGTCCCTTTCTACCTCTTTTCGTGTGCGGGTGATAAACGTTTTCGGATTGGACCAAGACTTGTCATGCGGCCTTGGTTTACTACCGGTAGACCGCCTATCAAGTTTCGTACCATTTGGACTTCGTTTGATACTCCAACGGTTAACCGAGGGACCAAAAAGGCCTCATGTGTGTTGCAGCCCAACACCCTTCCAAAGTGGCCCAAAACCCACCTAAGACCTCTCCATCATCTCGGTCGTTCGATCACGATCGCGTGGCCGAAAACCGCACCTCAATTGGACTCTCCTAGCTCCCTCCACCTATAAATATGTCTCTCCCTCTGAAAATCTCGCAGTCCAAACCCTAGATCCAACTCCCGCACGCCGCCGGACATGTCCGTCCCGTCGCTGGACGTGTCCGCCGCCGCCGCCACGTCGCTCTGGCCAATACCAGGCCGACACGTCACCATGCCGCCGCCCACATCCAATCCGGAGCCGCCATGTGTCGCCCGCGCCCCCCTCTCTCTCCTCCCGCGCCCGCCGCGGCCCGCGGAACCCGGATCGGGCCCGCGCGGGCCCAGATCCGCCGCCGCCTGGCTCGG
>NC_041384.1:577065044-577094307 GCF_002162155.2 Triticum dicoccoides | reverse complement strand
TCTCTCCGCCGCCGCCTCTCTCTCGCCGGGGCTCGCCGGGACCTCGCCGGACGCATCGCCCGCGCCTCCTCGGCTTCCGCGCCCGCCACCGACCGCCGCCATGTCCGCGCGCCACCGCGCCTCACCCCGTCCCGTGCTAGCTCGCCGGTGTCGCCTAACTGCCCCGCCACCGCAGCTCTTCGCCGGCACCGCCCCCTATCTCCGTCGCCTCCTCCGCTCTCTGCCGTGAGCGCCGCCGCCACTGGAGCCTGCTCCGCCGCCCTCCTCGCCGGAGCCTCGCACCGACCGGATCCGAGAAGATGGATGAGATCCACCAATCCCGCCATCCAAACACCGTCTCCGTCCCGGATCTCTTTGTCCCGCTTCTCTCCGTCCCGCGTTGACTTTCGCGGAGGTAAAATTCCACCAAGTCCCCGAAGTTTCCAGATTCATATGCCCATATTCAACGATCGTAACTCTGCATACGTAGCTCCGATTCATGCGTGTAGCATATCAAAATGTTCGTCCCGACGAGTACATCATTTCATCTCATTGCATCATTTTAATTTGAGCTCATGTTGATGCCCAAAATGCTGTTGGAAGAGGGCTATGTGGTGAATTTGTCAGATTTGTTTCATCAAATAGCTTTTTGTCATTTTTGCCATGATTAATGTGTGCATGATATGCTCCTGAGATCTACATGAGTTTTGTTATATGCCATGCCATATTTACAGAGTTGCTTACCATGTATTTTTGTGATATGTGTGGTGACTAGCACAAGCTTGCAAAGTAGTGCAATCGGTAATGCTGATTTCAGGGACTTAGTTTTCCACTAAATCCTTGTTCTGTTTTTGTCGGTATGCCATATGTTCATGTTGTTTCCTAGTGATCCGTGCCTCTTTTAAGGATGATCAGTAATGATGTTTTGTTAACATTGTGGTGCTCTATCCATCCATGTCTTTGTTTGCATTTATGGAGCACCCTAGCTTGAGTCAATCGAGCTCTACTTTTGCTAAATTATGATCCTGGCAGATTGTTGACTTGTTTAGCGATTTTGCCGAGGATGTTGCTATTGATCTGTGCATGCTATGATGTTGTTCTTGCCACGTCTAGCTTCTATGCCATGTCTTCTTGATGGGCGTATGCTTGGTTTGTCATGCCATGCTCTGTAATGAGTGCATCGAGCTCGTAAATATGCCTACATGTTAACTGTTTTGCATGCGCTAGTTTTTCACTGTCTGAGATCTGTTTATGTTTTTTCTATGTTCACATGATTGTAATTGTATTTTCTGATCCCTTTTGGCTCAAGGTCACTAAGGGACTTTTGTTAAGTGCTTTGAGTAGCTTCATGCCATGCCTTGCCTTGCCATGATAAGTTCCTATAGCATGTAGTTTTCATGCTCTAAAGTGTGCTTCCCGATAGTAAATTCCAGACTTGTGTTAATTTCACTAAGTCTGTAACCTGTTATCATTTGCATTTTTTCCATGCTTGTTTGAACCTGTTTATGGATGAATTAGCCGTAGCTCAGTGTTCATCTTTTCTCAAGCTTCATGAGTGGATCTCTACCATGTATTTTGTTTCTATGTTTGAGTGCTGTAGCATATTTATCTTGATGCATTTAGATGGCTACTTGCTGATTATCGCAGATCGGTGCCATATTTGTTTTGCTTGCCATTTCCAAACCGTGCATCCGATTCCGGTGATCTTTATATTGATTTCAACCGAAATCACCTCACCTTTCCAGTGGTACTCTTGGATTTCCAAGTTGAGGCGAGGTTCAATCATTCCTTTCCAAATCATGCATACGCACCGCATACCGCATCCCGCATATCATACCATGTTCATGTGTGGTTTGTTTACTATGTGGTGTGCTTCTTTCCAGTGTTTTCCCCTTCGGGTTGGTTCCGGTAATGTCGCGTTTGTTAGGACCCATTCGACTACGTCCATTTGTCTTCTTCATGGGCTCGTTCTTCTTCCTTGCGGGATTTCAGGCAAGATGACCATACCCTCGAAATCACTTCTATCTTTGCTTGCTAGTTGCTCGCTCTTTTGCTATGCCTATGTTGCGATACCTACCACTTGCTTATCATGCCTCCCATATTTTTAAGCCAAGCCTCTAACCCACCTTGTCCTAGCAAACCATTGTTTGGCTATGTTACCGCTTTGCTCAGCCCCTCTTATAGCATTGTTAGTTGCAGGTGAAGATTGGAGCTTGTTCCATGTTTGGAAGATGGATATTTTTGTTGGGATATCACAATATCTCTTATTTAATTAATGAATCTATATACTTGGAAAAGGGTGGAAGGCTCGGCCTTATGCCTGGTGTTTTGTTCCACTCTTGCCGCCCTAGTTTCCGTCATATCGGTGTTATGTTCCTGGATTTTGTGTTCCTTACGCGGTTGGGTTATAATGGGAACCCCTTGAAAGTTCGCTTTGAATAAAACTCCTCCAGCAAGGCCCAACCTTGGTTTTACCATTCTCCACCTAGCCTCTTTTTCCCTTGGGTTAGGCCAGCCCAAGGGTCATCTTTATTTTAACCCCTGAGCCAGTGCTTGTCTAAGTGTTGGTCCGAAATGGGCAGCCTGCAGGGCCACCTCGGGGAAACTTGAGGGCTGATTTTACATGTAGCTTGACCTATCCGGTGTTGCCCTGAGAACGAGATATGTGCAGCTCCCATCAGGATGTCGGCGCATCAGGTGGCTTTGCTGGACTTGTTTTACCATTGTCGAGGATGTCTTGTAACCGGGATTACGAGCCTGGTCGGGTCTTCCCGCTAGAAGGAATATCCTTCGTTGACCGTGAGAGCTTGTGATGGGCTAAGTTGGGACACCCCTGCAGGGATTTGAACTTTCGAAAGCCGTGCCCGCGGTTATGGGCAGATGGGAATTTGTTAATGTCCGGTTGTAGAAAACTTGAAGTTGATCTTAATTAAAATACATCAACCGTGTGTGTTACTGTGATGGTCTCTTCTCGGTGGAGTCCGGGAACTGAACACGGTGTTGGAGTTATGCTTGACGTAGGTTGTTCTAGGATCACTTCTTGATCATAGTTGTTCGACCATGCTTTTGCCTTCTCTTCTCGCTCTCATTTGCGTATGTTAGCCACCATATATGCTAGTCGCTTGCTGCAGCTCCACCTCATACCTTTTACCCTTCCTATAAGCTTAAATAGTCTTGATCGCGAGGGTGTGAAATTGCTGAGTCCTCGTGATTCACAGATACTTCCAAAACCAGTTTGCAGGTGCCGATGTTACCGAGCAGGTGACGCAACCATGCTCAAGGAGGAGCTCGATGAAGATCTTGTCCTTTATGTTGATCTGCTTCCAGTTGATCAGTAGTGGAGCCTAGTTGGGGTCGATCGGGGATCTATGTAGCTTTTGGGGTAGTCTTCTTTTATTTTGGTTCCGTAGTCGGACCTTGATTGTATCTGGTTGATGTAATGCTTTATTCATGTATTTGTGTGAAGTGGCGATTGTAAGCCAACTATGTATCTCTTTCCCTTATGTATTACATGGGTTGTGTGAAGATTACCTCACTTGCGACATTGCTTTCAATGCGGTTATGCCTCTAAGTCGTGCTTCGACACATGGGAGATATAGCCGCATCGAGGGCGTTACAAGTTGGTATCAGAGCCTTCCCCGACCTTAGGAGCCCCCTGCTTGATCGAATCGCTGGCGTTATTGAGTCTAGAAATGTTTTGAGTCATTTTGGATTATATATATCGGAGAGTTAGGACTTCTTTTTACTCCTCAGTCCCTTCGTCGCTCTGGTGAGGCATCCTGACGTAGAGTTTTGACTCTTCTCTTCTCAAATTTCACTAAAAAAATTTAGGATCACGCGGGTATCTTGGAATCATTCCGATGGTTTTGTGACGAGAACATTATTCTTGGTGCCTCCTGTCATTTAGGGGTTGTGGCAGTGTCCCGGGGAGTTGAGCTCCGAGGCGTTGTCATCACAATTTTATCGTTGCAGTTCTAGAATACCTGAGATAGTTTCGTCGACATCGAAAATCTCTTTTATGCAGTTGTTGGTGAGATAACCTCGACGCCACCCAATACTGGGGCGGGAGTTCGAGAGTATTGCCATAACTCGTATAACAGATGATTTTCGAAGGTTGAGGTAGACGATTTCCGAAGTTTTCTTGGTTATGTGTTGAAGGATGGATACAGCTGGATGTAGGATTTGCTAGTTTTGGGTGAGATATTATGCTTCCCCTGTATCCCCAACACCTGATTGCATAACCGGAAAATTTCGGGAGTTTATAAGTGGGAATTCAAGTAGCTCTTAGGATATCTTTCCGACAGATGTATGATATGAAATTGGGGTTCGACGTCTAGTGGTCCGCCTATCCACGGTTGGCTTTACAGTGGTCTCGTTGTGTCTTAAAGAGTCCTTGGCTATGCCGACTCGGGGACGCTTCATATGTCATGTGCACTACCTTGTACATGATGGTGCTGTACGATCGAGCCCGTGTAGGCCCCACCACGAAAACTTCGGACGAAATCTCAATCATATGTTTGTTCTGGCTTATTCTGCAAGCCAATCCTTTGTTTTTGTTTTGAGCTGTGGTATTCGAGTTGCTTCGAAGTCAAATGTTGATTCCATACCTTCCCTAAGCGGTGTTCTCATATTCCTATGGGAATACTAAACCTTCATGATAATCTAGACTGTCATGTCAACCCTTTTCAACCGGCGTGCTTCTCTTCAAGTGGGTCCGATCATTCCAATATCAGCAAGATCTATTACTAGTTCTTCTCAACGGTGTTGTCTTCATCCGTCCTCAAGTTACCTTTGTTTTTCCCGCCCTCCCACCCTTTTTCTTCAAGGAATCCGATGTATTTATCAAGTATCCTTTTATTCTTGTGATGTCTCTCCATCATTTTCCGTCAATATTCTTATCTGGTGATTCTCATGGAGATCCTAACGGAGCTTCAAGTTCATCATTCTCCATTCTTTCCTTTTCCGGTGGATCCCATTCAAGCTTTCGGTGTTGATCATATTATTTTCTGTATTTCAAATGTTTTTCTCGTGTCGGTGCACCTCATAACCATTCATTTCTCGCTATTCATTTGTTCCGGAGTGCTCAAGATATCTCGAAGATTCGTGTTTTCCACTCTGCATTCGTTCAAGTTCTTTCGGGTTGTTATCTCATTCTAGCCATTTAATTCAACCGGTGCAATCTTAGTTTCTAGCAATCGTTCTACGGTGTATCTTTTGAGTGGGCCCTAACCCACAGGTCATTTTCCAGGATCTTACCTGACTGTTCTTATTTTCCCGGAGCTATCCTCAAATTTCTTTTCGAAGTTTGACGTAAGAATGATTTATCATCAGTCAAATGTCTTTCTCCAAGATCTTTCAAATTCATTTCATTGTTGATTCAACTTTTATATTCTTCTTTATTCCGGAGTGCCTCAACAATTCATGGTGGTGTTTATCATCGTCATTCTCGGATTTGAAGACCGAAGAAGAGTTTTCCTCCATATCTTGCCCCATTCTTGGCCATCATCTCATAATTGTTTTTGATTGTGAGAAACCTTTTCACCTATCCGATGCATTTCAAGAGTTTTTCAGTTTGTTTATCCGAAGGCCATCATTTCGGGATTATCCATTTCGGCTTCAGCTCTCGTTCTTCAAAAATCTTACTGGTGCTTCGTTCAAGTTTTTCTCTAATCAATTCACGATCTCTTCGTTCTCATGTATCTAGATTGTCTCAAGTATCTTCGTTCATTTCATAATTCTTCCGGGTGATTCGTTATCTTTTATTCGTTCTTTTTCAATCCTTACGGTGGTTCGTTTAAGATTTCTCTTCCTTCTTTATCATACCAATTCATTCATTGTTTCGATTCCACCGGTGGTTAGTTGAAGACCTTCTCAAGTTGGCGCCGTATCTATCCTAATCCTTTCTTCAAGAATAAGTTGTATGCAATCCGTTTGCTCGTCATCAATTTAATTGGTGAAGGATAAGCATAATGTAATCCTTATTCTTGTTTCATCCAAGTGATTAATTTCCTATTCTGGAGGCTCATCAAATTCCTGATTTCAATTGTTCCATCTTCTCTTTTTCCTGGAGTTCCAACCTTTTTCAATTACATCTCCACGGAGATTCATTTAAATCATTGCAAGGCTTCAACCTTATTCTTTTCATCCACCATTTTGTTTGATCATTCTTTTTTACCGGAGTTTTCACGAAGGCTCGACATGGTGATTCATCAAGGATTTAATTCCTTCTCTAAGTGTTCATCGAGATTCTTTTCAGAAGAACTCAAGTATTTCTTCATCTTGCAATCTGGAGTGCATTTCTTTCTACCGTATCATTGGAGGTGGTTTTACGTCATTCTTGATAATTTGAGTTCATGCTTCATGATTCACACATTGTTAAGAATGAGGTATTTTGAATCCTTCAACCTATTCGTTGGAATTGTCTTGGGTTATATTTCACCTAAAGCCTTCCCTAAGGATTGTTGTTATATGGTGCTCATAAATGACCCAAGTTCTTCATCTATCCTCCCGGTGAAATAGCGTTCACGTCTCCTTGTTCATTCCAATCCAATTCTTTTTCTGTGAGTGGCAGGTTGTCACCTCATAATTTGAGATGTATTCCATAAGACCATATCAAGCTTATTCTTTTTGTTGTTGGTTTTCCAACAACTCCGTTCTAGCTTTTGTTGTAAGCGTGCTCCCTCGAGATCTTGTTTCCCTTCGTTCATCCCATTCCATTCTATTCTTTTGTTCTGGAGTCATTGTGATGTTGCTTTTTTCTCTCATCATCTTGGATCGTGTTCTTTTCTTTCCTATCCATTTAATCAGAGTGTCGTGTCCTCTGCTCAAGTTCTTTTCATCGTATCAAGTCTTGCATAACTTCTCTAACGGAGTGCTGTCCGAATTTGTTCTTCCTTATTACTCTTCCCTACCGGAGTGCTTTCAACTTTGTTCTTCCTCGTTCCTCTTTCCTAATGGAGTTCTTTCAACTTCGCTCATCTCCGTTGTATTCTTTTCTCGAAATGGCTTAACCTTTTCAAGGTTCTTTGGTTTCACTCGTTTGTCAAAGAAGCAACTTAGTTTTACCTCTTCTCTTTCTCTTTCGTTTTTTCCTCCGGTGCCATTCTAGATCTCGGGACGAGATCCTCTCGTAGTGGTGGAGTGTTGTAACGCCCCGAGACCGATGTGCCAGGTGTCTTCCAGTTATTCGCTGTTGTTGTCTTGTCTTTGCTTGCGTGTCATGCATTGCATATCATGTCATCATGTGCATTTCTTTTGCATACAATGTTCGTCTCATGCATCCGAGCATTTTCCCCGTTGTCCGTTTTGCAATCCGGCTCTCCTATGTCACCTGGTGTCCCTTTCTACCTCTTTTCTTGTGCGGGTGATAAACGTTTTCGGATTGGACTGAGACTTGTCATGCGGCCTTGGTTTACTACCGGTAAACCGCCTGTCAAGTTCCGTACCATTTGGACTTCGTTTGATACTCCAACGGTTAACCGAGGGACCGAAAAGGCCTCGTGTGTGTTGCAGCCCAACACCCTTCCAAAGTGGCCCAAAACCCACCTAAGACCTCTCCATCATCTCGGTCGTTCGATCATGATCGCGTGGCCGAAAACCGCACCTCATTTGGACTCTCCTAGCTCCCTCTACCTATAAATATGTCTCTCCCTCCGAAAATCTCGCAGTCCAAACCCTAGATCCAACTCCCGCACGCCGCCGGACATGTCCGTCCTGTCGCTGGACGTGTCTGCCGCCGCCGCCACGTCGCTCCGGCCAATACCATGCCGACACGTCACCACGCCGCCGCCCACATCCAGTCCGGAGCCGCCATGTGTCGCCCGCGCCCCCTCTCTCTCCTCCCGCACCCGCCACAGCCCGCGGAACCCGGATCGGGCCCGCACGGGCCTAGATCCGCCGCCGCCCGTGCGCCAGGCGCCCCTGCTCGCCGGATGTCTCCGCCGCCGCCTCTCTCTCACCGGGGCTCGCCGGGACCTCGTCGGACGCATCGCCCGCGCCTCCTCGGCTTCCGCGCCCGCCACCGACCGCCGCCATGTCCGTGCGCCACCGCGCCTCACCCGTCCTGCGCTAGCTCGCCGGCGTCGCCTAACTGCCCCACCGCCACAGCTCTTTGCCGGTGCCGCCCCCTCGCTCCGTCGCCTCCTCCGCTCTCTGCCGTGAGCGCCGCCGCCATCGGAGCCTGCTCCGCCGCCCTCCTCGCCGGAGCCTCGCACCGGCCGGATCCTAGAAGATGGATGAGATCTACCAATCCCGCCATCCAAACACCGTCTCCGTCCCGGATCTCTTCATCCCGCTTCTCTCCGTCCCGCGTTGACTTTCGCGGAGGTAAAATTCCACCAAGTCCCCGAAGTTTCCAGATTCATATGCCCATATTCAACGCATCGTAACTCTGCATACGTAGCTCCGATTCATGCATGTAGCATATCAAAATGTTCGTCTCGATGTGTACATCATTTCATCTCATTGCATCATTTTCATTTGAGATAATCTTGATGCCAAAAATGCTGTTGGAAGAGGGCTATGTGGTGAATTTGTCAGATCTGTTTCATCAAATAGCTTTTTGTCATTTTTGCCATGATTAATGTGTGCATGATATGCTCCTGAGCTCTACATGAGTTTTGTTATATGTCATGCCATCTTTACAGAGGTGCTTACCATGTATTTTTGTGATATGTGTGGTGACTAGCACAAGCTTGCAAAGTAGTGCAATCGATAATGCTGATTTCAGGGACTTAGTTTTTCACTAAGTCCTTGTTCTGTTTTTGTCGGTATGCCAAATGTTCATGTTGTTTCCTACTGATCCGTGCCTCTTTTAAGGATGATCAGTAATGATGTTTTGTTAACGTTGTGGTGCTCTATCCATCCATGTCTTTGTTTGCATTTATGGAGCACCCTAGCTTGAGTTAATTGAGCTCTACTTTTACTAAATTATGATCTTGGCAGATTGTTGACTTATTTAGTGATTTTGCCGAGGATGTTGCTATTGACCCGTGCATTCTATGATATTATTCTTGCCATGTATAGCTTCTATGCCATGTCTTCTTGATGGGTGTATGCTTGATTTGTCATGCCATGCTCTGTAATGAGTGCATCGAGCTCGTAAATATGCCTACTCGTTAACTATTTTGGTTGCTCCAGTTTTTCACTATCTGAGATCTGTTTATGTTTTTTCTATGTTCACAAGATTGCAACTGTATTTTCTGATCCCTTTTGGCTCAAGGTCACTAAGGGACTTCTGTTAAGTGCTTTGAGTAGCTTCATGCCATGCCTTGCCTTTCCATGATAAGTTCCTGTAGCACGTAGTTTTCATGCTCTAAAGTGTGTTTCCCGATGATAAATTCCAGACTTGTGTTAATTTCACTAAGTTTGTAACCTATTATCATTTGCACTTTTGCCATGCTTGTTTGAACCTGTTTATGGATGAATTAGCCGTAGCTCAGTGTTTATCTTTTGTCAAGCTTCATGAGTGGATCCCTGCCATGTATTTTGTTGCTATGTTTGAGTGCTGTAGCATATTTATCTTGATGCATTTAGATGGCTACTTGCTGATTATCGCAGACCGGTGCCATATTTGTTTTGCTTGCCATTTCCAAACCGTGCATCCGATTCTGGTGATCTTTATATCGATTTCAACCGAAATCACCTCACCTTTCCAGTGGCACTCTTGGATTTTCATGTTGAGGCTAGGTTCAGTCATTCCTTTCCAAATCATGCATACGCACCGCATACCGCATCCCGCATATCATACCATGTTCATGTGTGGTTTGTTTACTTTGTGGTGTGCTTCTTTCCGGTGTTTGCCCCTTCGGGTTGGTTCCGGTAACGTCGTGTTTGTGAGGACCCGTTCGACTACGTCCGTTTGTCTTCTTCATGGACTCGTTCTTCTTCCTTGCGGGATTTCAGGCAAGATGACCATACCCTCGAAATCACTTCTATCTTGGCTTGCTAGTTGCTCGCTCTTTTGCTATGCCTATGTTGCGATACCTACCACTTGCTTATCATGCCTCCCATATTGTTAAGCCAAGCCTCTAACCCACCTTGTCCTAGCAAACCGTTGTTTGGCTATGTTACCGCTTTGCTCAGCCCGTCTTATAGCGTTGTTAGTTGCAGGTGAAGATTGGAGCCTGTTCCATGTTTGGAAGATGGATATTTTTGTTGGGATATCACAATATCTCTTATTTAATTAATGCATCTATATACTTGGTAAAGGGTGGAAGGCTCGGCCTTATGCCTGGTGTTTTGTTCCACTCTTGCCGCCCTAGTTTCCGTCATATCGGTGTTATGTTCCCGGATTTTGCGTTCCTTACGCGGTTGGGTTCTAATGGGAACCCCTTGACGGTTCACTTTGAATAAAACTCCTCCAGCAAGGCCCAACCTTGGTTTTACCATTCGCCACCTAGCCTCTTTTTCCCTTGGGTTAGGCTAATACAAGGGTCATCTTTATTTTAACCCCCCCCCCCGGGCCAGTGCTTGTCTAAGTGTTGGTCTGAAATGGGCAGCCTGCGGGGCCACCTTGGGGAAACTTGAGGGCTGGTTTTACTCGTAGCTTGATCTATCCGGTGTTGCCCTGAGAACAAGATATGTGCAGCTCCCATCAGGATGTCGGCGCATCGGGAGGCTTTGCTGGACTTGTTTTACCATTGTCGAGGATGTCTTGTAACCGGTATTCCGAGCCTGATCGGGTCTTCCCGCTAGAAGGAATATCCTTCGTTGACCGTGAGAGCTTGTGATGGGCTAAGTTGGGACACCCCTGCAAGGATTTGAACTTTTGAAAGCCGTGCCCGCGGTTATGGGCAGATGGGAATTTGTTAATGTCCGGTTGTAGAAAACCTGAAGTTGATCTTAATTAAAATACATCAACCGCGTGTGTTACCGTGATGGTCTCTTCTCGGTGGAGTCCGGGAAGTGAACACGGTGTTGGAGTTATGCTTAACGTAGGTTGTTCTAGGATCACTTCTTGATCATAGTTGTTCGACCGTGCTTTTGCCTTCTCTTCTTGCTCTCATTTGCGTATGTTAGCCACCATATATGCTAGTCGCTTGCTGCAGCTCCACCTCATACCTTTTACCCTTCCTATAAGCTTAAATAGTCTTGATTGCGAGGGTGTGAAATTGCTGAATCCCCGTGACTCACAGATACTTCCAAAACCAGTCTGCAGGTGCCGATGTTACCGAGCAGGTGACGCAACCAAGCTCAAGGAGGAGCTCGATGAAGATCTTGTCCTTTATGTTGATCCGCTTCCAGTTGATCAGTAGTGGAGCCCAGTTGGGGTCGATCGGGGATCTGTGTAGCTTTTGGGGTAGTCTTCTTTTATTTTGGTTCCGTAGTCGGACCTTGATTATATCTGGTTGATGTAATGCTTTATTCATGTATTTGTGTGAAGTGGCGATTGTAAGCCAACTATGTATCTCTTTTCCTTATGGATTACATGGGTTGTGTGAAGATTACCTCACTTGCGACATTGCTTTCAATGCAGTTATGCCTCTAAGTCGTGCTTCGACACGTGGGAGATATAGCCGCATCGAGGGCGTTACACCTTCGTGGGTGGAGCCCTCCGTGGAATCGCACAATCGTTACCCTTCGTGTGTTGAAGTCTCCATCAACGTGGATTTACGATAGCACCACCTATCGGAACCATGCCAAAAATCTCTATGTCTATGTTGCGTTTTCTCCCTCCAAACTCCCCCCTTTACCTTCATATGCTATGATTTACATTCCGCTGCTATACTCTTAAGAATTGCATGTGTAGGTTGATTTCTTGACTTGTGCTAAGTTGCTAAAATCTGCCAAGACTTAAAATTGGGAAAAGGCTAGATTTTTATTTGGTCAAGTAATCTAATCACACCCCCCCTCTAGACATACTTTCAATCCTACAATAAGTTTTTATTTGGTCACGTAAGCTAATCACCCCCCTCTAGACATTACTTTAAATCCTATAACTTCCCTAAAAAGAGAGAAATCCTTATTTGACACTATCTTAAAATCTGCTTCCTTATTTGACACTGGAAAAAAATTTCTTCCCTATTTGACACAAGTTCTAAATTTTATTCCCTATATGACATTTCCGTTCATTTTGAGCCTAAATGACACCTGAAAAGACTCTTTTGCCCCTCATGTGGTATGTGTGTGGGGGGCAATAGCGCACACACACAGCACCAGTGCGAGGGTAGAAACACACACGCAGCAACACATACACATGCACCAACACACACGCACGTGCACACACATGTAGCAACATGCACGCGCACGTGCACACACACACACACACGCAGCAACACACATTCACGCGCGCACACACGCAGCAACACACATGCACGCAGCACACACACACACATACACACACACACGCATGCAGCACATAGGCACGCAACAGCACACACACACACATGCACGTACACACGCAGTAGCAAACACAGACGCAACGGCACACATGCACACACACATGCAGCAGCAGCACACATGTGCGCGTGCACCCACACACGCAACAGCACACACGCGCGCACACACATACCGCATGAGGGGCAAAATCATCTTTTCAGGTGTCATTTAGGCTCAAAATGGACGGAAGTGTCGTATATGGAATAAAATTTAGGACTAGTGTTAAATAGGGAAGAAAAACTTTTCCAGTGTCAAATAAGGAACCAGATTTTAAGACAGTGTCAAATAAGGAATTTTCTCCCCTAAAAACTGCCTTTTATTATATAGTCCTTCATTTTTGTACATGCTTTATTACTACGCTAGCATAATGCCCATGTGTTACTACAAAATCCTAAAAATAATTGAAGTAATATTAGGTTAGCAATATACATCAACCAATCAATTTGTAACACTGCAAAGAAAAACTCAAGCAAACAAACATTGCACTTGTGTAACTACACAGCCATGGGAGCAATGAGATGTACTTATAAGATACTTTCTCATTCAAAACACAAGTGAGATGATCGATCGTTGGTTTGATTGAGCCTAGTGTAGAGCTAGGTGTGAGGTTTAGACTCCCCCCACCACCACCACCAACTGCATTATTATTTTTACTATTTCACTTATATGATTTTTTCAGACCGAAGCATCCAATGGATTCTAGATGGATAAGGGAGATTGGGGTGGAGTGGAGAGTGAACTCTTCCACACCAGAGGGGCTGGCGGATTCTAGAAGGATGAGGGGATTGGAGTGGTGTGGGAAGTGAACTCACCATCACCAACATCAACTCATATTTATAAGGTATATCACCAAGATATATACTAAAAAGGATGTTGAGAGAGCTTTCAGTGTGCTTCGAAAATGTTTTGCAATTATTTGTGGCCCTGCCAAGTATTCGAAGCCTAAGACCATGTGGCAGATCCAGACAACATGTGTTATTTTACACAGCATGATCATTGAGGATGAGAGAGAGGGCCTCGAGGTCTTTCAGTTTCTCCACAATGGTGTCCCCGTAGAGTCGAGCCATCACCCACAGGATCCAAACATTCCTACAAGTACAAGATGTGGCTTGAATCTGCGTCGATATTTACCCAAAGAGGAAGGGATGATGCAGCACAGCTATGGTAAGTATTTCCCTCAGTTATGAAACCAAGGTTAACAATCCAGTATGAGAACCAAGCAACACTATGTAAAAGGTACCTGCACACAAATAACAAATACTTGCAACCCAACGCAAAAGAGGGGTTGCCAATCCCTCTACGGTAAAAATATAGATTAAATTGTATGAGATTGGATAAATAGATCTAGCAGAAACACAAAATAAAATAAGTAAAGAAAAAGTGCATCAAGGTATTTATATAGGAAAAGACCCCATCTTTTTATCCTTAATAGCAACGATACATGCGTGCCTCGCTACCCCCTCTGTCACTGGGTGAGGACACCGCAAGATCGAACTCATCACAAAGCACCTCTTCCCATTGCAAGAAAAATCAATCTAGTTGGCCAAACCAAACCAAAGTTTCAAAGAAGAAATACGAGGCTATAACAATCATGCATATAACAGATTAAGGAAACTCAAATAATATTCATAGATAGATCTGGTCATAAACTTGCACTTCATCGGATCCCAACAAACACACCACAAAAAATCATTACATCAAATAGATCTCCAAGAACATCGAGGAGAACATTATATTGAGCACCAAAAAGAGAGATGAAGCCATCTAGCTACTACCTACGGACCCGTAGGTCTATGGTGAACTACTCACGCATCATCGGAGGAGCACCAATGAGATGATGAACCCCTCCGTGATCGTGTTCCCCTCTAGCAGAGTGACAGAATAGGGTTCTAGATAGGATCTCGTGGTTCTGGAACTTGCGGCGGCTAGAATTGTGTTTCAATCTCTTTCCTAGGGTTTCTGGAATATCTGAGTATTTATAGAGCTGAGAGGCGATGGAGGAGACCTCCATGGGCCCCACCACCCATCAGGGCGCGGTAGGGGCCTCTGGCACCCCCAGGTGGGTGGTGGGCCCCATGGGCCTCCCCCTGGTGCTTCCTTGGCTCCCAAGTTGTCTTCTGGTCCAAAAAAATCTCCAAAAAGTTTCCTGG
Source organism: Triticum dicoccoides (assembly GCF_002162155.2). Taxonomy (NCBI): domain Eukaryota; kingdom Viridiplantae; phylum Streptophyta; class Magnoliopsida; order Poales; family Poaceae; genus Triticum; species Triticum dicoccoides. The sequence goes on along the minus strand of NC_041384.1, from coordinate 577,079,800 downwards.
CATTTGGACTTTGTTTGGTACTGATATTCTGCGAAGTAAAAAAACAGCAACTAGCACTAGGCACTCTATCAATAGGTTAGTCCCAAAAAATGATATAAAGTTGCTATAAAATGAATGTAAGACATCCAAGAATGATAATATAACAGCATGGTACAATCAAAAATTATAGATACGTTGCAGACGTATCAGTACACCAAAGGACCGAGAGCTAAGAAGCTCACAACGAACTTCAAGAAGACCTTGCTGAGCACCATCGATGACTTCTTGTGTTGTTATCATGTTCTTTTCTCAACTTGAAAGGTTAACTTTGAAAACATTCAATTTGGTATGTATTTGAATTCTGTGTACTTCTTTTTACTTTGAGTTGTGTGTAATTAAATTCCTGAGTTTTGAATTAATATGTTTGAAAATGGTTGGATAATTGGCGAAGGATCTTTTTAAGGGATTAAGTTTTAGTGATCTATCAGATGAGAAAAGGCTCAATCCCCTACTGTCTTTCTAGTGTTAAAAATTGCTAGTGGTTATTTTTAACATAGTACAAACGTAGACACTTATACATATGCATGTATATTCATCACTATGAACGCAAGCACACACACTCTACCTCTATGAGCATCTCTGAGAAACTGAGCCATCATATCATCTTGAGATTGATGAAGTCACCATAGGAAACGTCCCCTACCACTCAACGAGCAATGCCGAAAAGACTTGAATATTTTTAGAAAAAAAGCGAGCACCAATGTAAGTCTAGTAATTGACTTGTCGTAATCCACAGTTTGACAGTACACCACCATGACGTGAAACACCGCATAATTTGCCTAACGTGATCAGTGGCGTGTGCAATCCCTCCCATGCACTCTTCACTAGAAAAAAGACACATCCGTGACATTTTGAGCCAAACGAAAAAAATTTATGTCATGCTTATGAAACTTCTATGACGATAACTGTGACAAAACCCAGTATCATCATAGATCTGGTGGGATCCTACTTCTTTGACAAAAAATCATGACAGAAAATGGGCTTTTCATCCTGGGCGGACCGGAGACGCAGCTGCATGACATTGTTTGGGCCGTCCCTGACGGAAAAAACCGTGGTCAAAGCGAGGGCGAGGAAAATATCGGGGAGTTCCCGATTACAGTGCGTGGTCGGGGTTGAAGGACGCACAAAGGTTTGCGCGATTCTCTCGTACACGTACGCGCGTGTGTGTGAGGCGTTGCACTCTAACTGAACCTGAGTGAGGCGTTGGGCTCTAACTGAACCCGAGCGATTGTACTAGCTACATTACTGAACCCCGATGGATCCCTTGTTATTAACTGAACCCGAGTGATCCCTTTGCTACTACTGCTAACTGAAGCCAATCGATGCTGCCTCTTGATGAACTGTGAGCATTGTTGGGGGGTGGATGAACAGGACCCCGTGGTAGTAGAGGCCATTGCTGCTGGATGAACAGGACCCCGATCGATCGAGCCGGTTGGGGGTGGATGAACAGGACCCCATGGAGGGCTGGATGAACAGGACCCCATGGAGGGCTAGATGAACAGGACCCCGTGGAGGGCTGGTTGAATAGTAGCCGGTGGGGGGCTAGATGAATAGTAGCTCGTGGAGGGGTGGTTGAACAGGACCCCGTGGAGAGGGCTGGTTGAACAGTAGCCGGTGGAGGAGCGGTGGAGGCTGGATGGACATGAGCCCGTGGATGAATAGTTGCAAGTGGAGGCTGGAGGAGGTCGATGGTGGAGATGAACAGTATCCCGTGGAGTCCCGTTTTGCGGTATGCCACACCCCTCCCGATTAACAAGACCCCCGTTTCGACCATATAGCTCCAACACAAGTCCGTTTCCTCCGTTTTGCGGTACGCCACACCCCTCCCGATCAACAGGACCATGTTTCGACTGTAGGAGGTCCAAGAGAAGTCTGTTTCCTCTGTTTTGCGGTACGCCAGACCCCTCTAGATGAACAGGATCCGGTTTCGACCGTGGCCGGTCGAACACAAGGCCGTTTCCTCCGTTCTGCGGTACGCCAGGCCTCATTTCGATCGGCTGTTCCATCCAAGCCGGTTGGCTCCGGATAAACACGATGCATTCTGACCCAGACGGTTGCCTCCCGATGAACAGGACACTGTTTCTCCGTTCTGACCCAGCCGGTTCGCTACCCGATGAATAGGACGCCGTTGCTGCCGTCCGTTGCCTCTCCATGTACACAAGCCCTGTTTGTCCGTTTATATATGCGCGAGTACGCGCTCGAGACCTTGCCCGTATGTACGTACGTGGCCGTATTTTCTGCCCTGTGGCTATACATACAGGTATAGGACTTAGAAAGGACTGCGTGAACTGCTATGTCGGGTGCTTGTTGGTGTACAAAAGTAGGGGCTCTCCTTTGGCACCCCTTTACTTGTGCACAGGCAGTCAAAGCCGCGCCCACGGCCGCACTGAGTAGTGCAGAGGAGGGATGCCAGAGCGCAAGACAGCCAGAGCAACGCCAAGATCAGGGGCACAAAGAGAGCAACAGGGCGAGGTGGACTCCCCCGGCAAGACTCTTTCCGGGGCGGCTTCCGCAGCCCCGACAAGATCCTTGCCGGGGCAACTTGTGTGACGCCAACAGAGCACGCCACCCTTGAGCCCAAGGGTTTCCGATGCCATCAGCCACATCAAAACCAAGGCTCGGGAGGCACCTCCATGATGGAATGCAGATCTTTCTGGAGATCATAAATACACAAGTCGGATGAGAACCAGAAGATGACGATCCTTGGCGAGATCCTTGCCAAGGAAATCCACGAGACCCCTGGCAAGATCCTTGCCGGGGACAACCGCGGTGCCACGGCAAGACCCTTGCCGGGCCCTCGGCAAGACCCTTGTCGAGGACGTCTGCGGGGCCGTAGCCAGGCCCATGTCTGCCAAGACTCCATCGCCGCTCCCATGTAGCTGCTAGCTCAACCAGTTGGGGCAGGCGTCTGCGTGCCAGCGTGCGGCCTCCATACCGACTCAACAAGCACCAACGTGGTGGCATGCAAATCTTTGTGAAGGCTCTGCCATCACGCCAGCCCAACAGCCAGCCAATGTGGCGCTACAACGCCTCGTCAACTCGGACGCGCGTCAGAGCCAGGCGAGGCGATGACAGCTGGGACGAGCTTCCTTGCAGTCCCCGATAAAGCAAGTGGGGCATGTCAGCAGCGCATTAAATGCGGTTTTCTGATGGTACCAAAGGATAGACTCAGTCGTGATGCACCTTTCCACCTCTTGTATGCCACTGTGGCGACCCCTTTTGTCTATAAAAGGAGGCCCGAGGCGTACTGGAGGGGGATTCGGATCTTTGGAACTAGAGAGACACCGTAGCTAGTTCAAGAACTCAAGAACACTCAAATATACATCAAAGCAGGACTAGGGTATTATGCGTCTCCGTGGCCCGAACCTGGGTAAACGATCCTTGTGCTGACCGCCCGACCCGCTCTTTGCACAACCCCGCGCCCACCAACCGTAGATGGGATCCTAGTGATCCCATAGGTGTCGTTTCCCACCGACATCTCTGGCGCGCCAGGTAGGGGGTGCGCAGTTGTGAAAATATGGTTTAGCAGCCAGTTTAGTAGTTCTTCATCGCCATGGCTCCCAAGAAGAACACGATCACAATGATCGGTTCGTCAGAGGGCTGAATGGCCCGTACCAGTGCGGGCGAGTGGTGGGGCAGTCGCGGATGGAAGCCGAGGCGTGCCCCGCGAACACCCACATCACTCTGGCAGCCAAATCCTCGCGACCGGCGTCGTTCGTGCGTGGGACGGCGGGCCGCACGCCGCCAAATCCAAAGACGGAGCTAGGGCCCCTGCAGGCAGCGTTGGGCCCTCCAGGGGTGGCGCGACAACTTCCGAGGCACATACACTGGCGCCCGCGACACGCTCCTCCCAAGTTGTGCGCGACGAGCAGCGTCACCCCGCTGGTGACCCTGGGCGCTGATGTCTACTACACAACCTTCTTCTTGTAGACGGTGTTGGTCCTCCAAGTGCAGAGGTTTATAGGACAGTAGAAAATTTCCCTCAAGTGGATGACCTAAGGTTTATCAATCTGTAGGAGGCGTAGGATGAAGTTGGTCTCTCTCAAGCAACCCTGCAACCAAATAACAAAGAGTCTCTTGTGTCCCCAACACACCCAATACAATGGTAAATTTTATAGGTCATTAGTTCGGCGAAGAGATGAGGATACAAGTGGTATATGGATAGTAGACAATGGTTTTTGTAATCTGAAAATATAAAAACAGCAAGGTAACTAATGATAAAAGTGAGCACAAATGGTATTGCAATGCGTTGAAACAAGGCCTAGGGTTCATACTTTCACTAGTGCAAGTTCTCTCAACAATAAACATGATAAGTAGCGGTGCTAGGGGTGCCCTAACGCGATAAGAGGTGGTACCGGGCAAGGGGGGAAACATCCGGGAAAATATCCCCGGTGTTTCGCGTTTTTGGAGAGATGAATCAGAGGGGGAAAGTTGCGTGTTTGCTATGCTAGGGATGCGTGGCGGACGAACGAGCTGCATATTCGAATTCGTCTCGTCGTTCTGAGCAACTTTCATGTTGAAAATAATTTAATCCGAGTTACGGATAAAAAGACATGAGTTTCTAAAGATTTTATTAATTTCTAGAATTTAATTAATTATTTAATTTAATTCAAAAATGGATTTATGACATCAGCATGATGTCATGCTGACGTCAGCAGTCAACAGGGGTTGACTAGTCAACCTGACCAGTGGGTCCCACTGATTAGTGACACATTTTAATTAAACATATTAATTAACCTAATCAGGCTTAATTAGGGGTGGGCCCCACTATCATTGAATACTTAATTAACTAATTAACTAATCAGGTTAATTAGGTAACTAATGTGTAATTAGTTTAATTAGTTGTTTAATTTAATTAATCAAAATTAATTAAGTTAATTATTTCTTTAATTAATTGATTAATTAATTATTTTTTATTTTTATTTTTAATTTTAATTTTAAATACGTTCTGGGGTGGGCCCCTTATGTCATAGGCAGGGGGCTTACGGGCGCCGGGCGAGCAACGCGGCGAGGCGCCCGAACCGGCGTGAGCCCGAGAGGCGCGGGGCGCGCGGGGGCACGCCGGCGGCCAGGGCCAGGGGAGGCGGGGCTTCGGCGAGCCACCGGAGCGGCGGCGGCTGGCGTGTAGCGGCAGCGACGGCGCTGCAGAAAGTCGGGTCAGAGGGGGGGAGGCGCGGGCGGCTCCGGGGAGCCACGTCCAGGGAGAGAGTGGAGCTGAGCGACGGCGCCGGTGAGCGCAGCAGCGGGCGGATGCACGAGCAGGAGCGGCGACGGGGAGTGTCAGTGCGAGCGCGCGTTGCCAACCGCGGTCGGGCACGGCAAGGAACGGGCAGGGGGCGCAGCGAGGCGAAGCAGAGGCCATGGTGCACGGCGGGGTGGCCGTGGGCACCAGGCCGCGGGGAAGGCTATGGGGCGAGGGTCGGGCGGAGCTGCGGGAGCACGCGGGCGAGCGAGTCCCGTCGAGGATGATTCCGGCGCGGGGTCAGAGAGGGAGATGGGGGTGGCGCTCACAAGGGGTTGCAGGGGACTAGGCAGCGAGGCGCGAGGAGGAAGACGGGGACGTCGGCGACGTAGGGGAGGCAATCCCGCGAGGTGGTCTCCGGCGACGGCGTCGAGCGAAGAGGACGGCGGCGTCGGGTGCGTGGAGGTCGTTCGGGGAGGATTGGTGGAACGAGGCGGCGGCGATGGCGTTCCGGCGACGGAGTGGTGGGGCAGGGCAGCCCGGTGACGATGGGGCGGCGTCGGGCCCCGGCATCGGGCTCGGGGGCAACGGGATCGGGGCGACATGTGTTGGGGCAACCCCGATCCAGATCGTGCGGGGGGGAGGAGAGTGGGGATCGTGGGGAAGGGGGTTAGGGTTTCGGTGCCCCCCGGGAGGGGTTAATGGCCTGGGTCTGGGCCGGCCTAGACAACCTGGTGGCCAGCTGGGCCGTTTGGCCCAGCGGGTGGGAGAGGGGTCCTATTGATGCCTTTTCTTTTTTTTCTTTTTTTTGTTTGCAAAATGTTTAGCATCTAAATGGTATTTATAAAATATGGGAGCTAGCTTATAAGTTGTAGTGCATCAGATCCTTGCACCAAAAACTAGTTTGGGTGAAATACTAATTCATAGTAAATTTAGATTAATTAAAAGGTTATTAAATGTTGTTGCTTGCCAAAGTTTGAGGTTGTTAGGGTCACTTAACTAATCCATTTAAGTTTAGTTACAATTTTAGAATTGCTTCAGAATTATTTGTTACTTAATGAACATTTTAGTTTTCAATCTTGACAACTTTTATTTTCCACTTTAAATTTAATTGAAGTTTGAATTAGGAGTTTGAAAAGAAATGTGATTCCAATGTGATCAAGCCCTGTTTAGCAACATGATTAGCTTAATCACAAAGGGTTATTGTAGCATGATTCTCGGGGTGTTACATAATGATGCCCGCCCGCCTAGCCGTTGGAACCGGCAGTAAAGGTCACATTAGTGCCGGCTCAAATTCAAACCGGCACTAATGTGCTTCACATTTGACCCTTTTTCTACTAGTGTCTTGTCCACATAATCCTTGTGAACTGTCCTGTAGTCCACATCAAGCGAGTCGATGTAAAGGAGTTTCAAAAAAGAAAGAACACATGTAAGTTGCAAAAAACCTATCCAGCTTAAGGGTGAAAGAAAGAACGCAATGAACCGAAGGGGGGAGGTCTAGATCATTTTACTACTAGGTGAAAAAGACAACAACATATTGTGTTAATCTTGTCTCCAAAACCCATGAAAGAAAGCCTAAGTTGTTCGACGAAAAACTGGCAAACAATTCACAATCTCACATGGATTCAGCGCAACCGAGTATGCGCGCGGGGACACCTTCAAGCTGGTGGTCGGTGCAAGAAAACAACTGTAAACAACGACAAGCCAGGCACTTAAGAACTTATCATCAGCAACAACTCCCATCTCCTTTATCATTTCACACTACTTGGTCACTGTTGGCGCGGGCCTTGTGGGGATGTTGTACATCTCATTGAACAACCTAACTATGTCTGGCTCCACTTCATACGCAACCTTCTTCTGCCCCCTTGGCAAGCCCCAAATTCTTTCTACACTTGCTGCATCAACTAGGATCTTCCCCCTATCTGGGATAACAAGCTGTGACAACTCTGGGCCATAACACTTCATGAAAAACTTGACAACATCTCCTGTCGGCGTTGTTTGGATAGTGAAGATTAGCGATGGGAATATAGAAAATGAGTTTTAGCCGATTTCTAGGAAAACCCGTTTTACGTCCGTTTTTACGAATAACCAGTTTACAAATAACTATGTTTGGTATGGAAATTTGGAAAACTGGTCGGCCCAGTTCCTTGTTTGGATGCACACGACTACTAGCTGCTCCAATTACTATTCTCCTCCCGTGAGTGACTCACTTTCCCCAAATCGCACACCATGGCCTCATCCATCCAAGCTCGTTGAGCTGCTACTGCCCTCCGATTCCTCCTCCGCTCGCTCACACCGCTGCTCCCTCGTCTTGCTCGTGGAAGAATCCGCTCGCGGACGCCGGGTACGGCGCGCCTCCACCGTCCTGGACACCGGTTGCTGCTGGACTCCCAGGTCGCCAGGTACATGCCGCCGCGCGCGGACGCCTACTACCGCGCGCCTCCGCCCCTGGATGTTGGTTTCTGCTCGCCTCCCCTCCCTGGACGGCTAGGTCCCCAGGTGTACTCCGTTTCATCGACCGTCGACCCCACACAAGCTGTACCTAGCGAGCGGTCCTGCTTCAAGTCAACGCATATGCCTGCCTCCCCTCCATACCGGCCGTGCAGGCTGCACCGACATCAGCCTGTATCGGTGGCGCCGGGGGCAGCAGGCAGCTATAGCGGATAGGGATTCAAAGCTAGCGGATGGGGATTCAGAGGAGCAGGTATGTTTGATTATTATTTTCAAGTTTTGTACTAGTAAATTAACATGAACTACATCATGCACTTGACGAGAGAAGCTACAGTTATCTCCCTTTTTGGTTTCTTAGCATGTTTTCATGGTCTACGTCACGCACTTGCGAAGAGTATACTACTTCATAACTGACAGGACTTAGCAATTAGCTACATATCTACTTGGTCCATTGAAGAACCTGGTGCGTAGGTACAAGGGGAACACTTGAATGTCACATAAAAATGCACCAATTTGAAGTAGTTTATTGGTTGCTTTACTTCCTGAAAAGATTGGTAGACAATAACATTTCATCTTGTAGCTCCAGATAGAGAGGGAGAGGCAGACGGTGAGAGAGATAGAGAGATAGAGAGATAGAGCATATAAGCCTATAAAAGAATGGGAAGTTCATGTCCATATAAGGAATTAAAAGTTGCAAAAATAATTATGCAGATATATCTGCAATTGAAGATGGAAAACAAATATTACAGTATTTAATCATCTTCTGGTTGAGAACTACGTTGTTGATGTTTAGTCCACAACTCTCGGGCGATGGCAGCACGAACTCTCTCACCAGCAACTCTATCATCTTCTGTTGCTTGCCCATGAACTTGTTGATCACCATGGTCAGTATTTTGTTTTGTTTCCCCATGCTCATAAAGCTCGAATAACTCATCAGGATGATTAACCTTCCTTATGAAGTTGTGGATAATGCAACAAGTCATAACAATTTTCACTTGAGTTCTGTATGGATAAGGAATTTCTCCTTTCCTACTTAGAATTGGAAAACGAGCTTTTAGAACACCAATAGTTCGTTCAACAACATTCCGCAACTGTGCATGTAGATGGTTGAACAAGTCCTTCTCACTAGTATATCGCCGATTACTTCCACGAAAAGAAGCAATATGATAGCGATCTCCACGATACGGGGCAATAGATCTTGGAGTATTTGCGTAGCCTGAATCAACAAGGTAAAATTTACCTGCACATTAATTTCATATCAAACTCAGCATCTTTATATATATATTGTAGATACACAAATAATTGTACTTTACCTTCAGGAACAACTAAACCCCCACTAGTCACAGCCCATCTTAGAACAACTTGATCCGATGCAGAACCCTCCCATCCAGCAGCTACATAAGAGAATGTCATGTCAAATGACACTACTGCCATTACATTTTGAGACGGATAACCATGTCTGTTTCTATAAGGAGTTTGCTTATCAAGCCTGACTTTTGCCTCAATATGTGTCCCATCAATTGCTCCTAGGTAGTTCTGTTGGGATTTTTTGTTAGTCAAAAAATAAAGTTTAAATGGTGTCGACCTTCTATTTATGAAATCATATGTAAAAGAGTATCTGCTTCTAATAGCAAACATACCTTGAAATATGGGTAGAATCTTGCGTCACCCAATATTTTTTATGGGACTTGATTGCGTGAATCTGTTATGCAAACATCACGCAAACCATTTATGGCGTCTAAAACTTTGTTGAAGTGTCGGCTGATTGGTTCGCCAGAATGCTGATATCTATCTTGGATGACATGGTTTCTAACATTGTGAGCAATTGTATGTGGAAACATGAGTAGTTGTTCGTCCACTGTCATTCGATTTGTATCCTTAAGTAACTTCCTCTCTCACAAAGCATCCCGCAACAAGTAGAATGTGTGCTTCTCAAGACGAAATTGTTCATAAAATCTAACTGGATGTCCCTCTAAAAACTCTATCGTTTTCTGAGCACCAGTTAATATAGAAGTGTTACGGGGTGTTCTAAATAACCATGTGAACAACACATCGCGAAACAAGGACACCGCAGAAAAGTTATTAATAAGCACTTGCTCGGAATCAGATAGTTCATCATCTGGCACATCCGAAATGTTCATAGATCCCTGCACGATTTGCATAGTTGACCATATCATCTCTGGATAAATGTTTTAAAATGTAATAGTGCTAAACCGAACAATGAATAATACCAAACTGAAAACAATATTTATTACTTCACACAAACTAACAAAATATAAGTGAAATTGTTTTCTGAATCTTGTAAAGTGCGACAACGACTGAAATAAAATACTATGCTCAAAGGTGTATTACAAAAATTCTAAGGATCAAGAATCCAGAGCTTCCGCGTCTCTTCATCCATCTCAATGAAAATGGCCCATTTATCACCGTCTGTAAATGCCTTTACCGCTTTTAGTTTCTCATTGGGATCTAGATTACTCATACTATTTAGTATTGCCAGACAAGATTTAACCAAGTAAGCTTTAGTTTGTTGTGCTACTGTTTTCTTTGCTTCAGCAATGCTAAGTGATGCATCTGCAAGGCGATCAATTGCTATTATGGCATCATCGGCTGTCCGTTTTTGTCCTCTTGCAGTTTCCTTGGATCCACTTCCAGGGGACTTCTTTTTTTCTGGCTCAATGGTAGTTGACTTCTTGGTGAAGACACCAGGGGAAGCATTGATTTCATCAGAATCAATGTCATGTACTTCAACTTCCGTATTGAGATCAATTTGTGAAGATTTGGTCGTACATGCACCATCTTTTCCTTTGCTAGATACAGCACCAGCTCCAGATGCTGTTGAACTAGCACATATGGCTTGAAGATCTATCCAACTAGGCCACACCTTATCTAGATATTCTTGGATAGCCTTATCCTTCTGCAAGTTGTTTAATGTTTTTGTTAATAATAGGATATGGAAACTTTAGATGAATTCTACTTGAACAAACTTACCTTAATTAGTTCTTCCCAAATATCTTCTGGAGCTTTTATCATTTTGTCATCGTCATCCCAACCAAATCCCGTGAGTTTTAGAAGTCTGTCCATGGTGCTGTAGCAACTCCTGTAGTACTTATGACGATTTTTCAGTTGTTGTAATTCAAGTTTTTCTACCCTTGAATCATTGAATTGTTCTAAGATATCACGCCATGCTTTCTTTGTGTAACATTTTCCTTCTTTTCCTCCATGTAGGCTTTGATCTTTTAATATATTCAGCAGTATTTTGTCCTCTGAAGATTTCCATACATGGCGCTTAGCTTTATCTGTGTTTTCCTTCTTAAATTTTTTTTCCTTCTCATCATCCATATTTTTCTACAAAGGGGATACAAGAAGCAATAATGGAAGATGAGTCATTTGGTTCAAAAGGAATAAATCTACAAAGTGGAAGAAAATGAGCATGCCACTAATCTTTTGTCGCTTGTCTGTCTAACGGGATGTTCACATCCCTTATCAGTTATTTTCCTAGGTTGCTGCCAAGATCTTTAATTTGCTATTAAATCTGGTCTCGCTTGCCCCAAGTACTGCTATCAACATCAGATGACATCACAAGGTATTCTAATCTTCATCTGCTTACTGCTTAGCTCTTACTGCACACTATATATTCTAGATAAATATGATTGATACTTATGGGAAATTATCCTTACAGTGTGCTTTAAACTGCATCCTTGTCATGAAAAATTAACTACTGCACTTGATATATATAGTCATCGATAATCTAATTGTGGTTCGGTGTTAGATCATTTTAGTATTTATATAGGCATTCATAGTGCAATCTGATTCTCTTATGTGCCACATGTTCATATTTACGATACTCCCTAATCAGAGTTGCCTCTAATTTTTCCTTCAACAGTACGTGTTACCATTTAGATTAACAGATTACCAGGTTGTTGGATCTACTATGTCCTAGGAATTGCCCATATGAAATTATCAGAGGTTTTATTCAAAATAGGGTTCACTACCAAATAGATTAATTCAATCAACAGTACCATGAAAATATTTACAAATACAAATTCGTACTGCTGTGTAGCATGGTGAAGGCATGGAACCTGATTGAAGATGGGAAGACTGATTGAAGGTGGGAAGACGATGCACGGAAAGCCTGAAGGAGATGTGGAGCCTGATTGAAGATGACCAACTTCAGATCCAAGGTCAACGTCTCCCATCCAGTGCCTGTCACGGGGATCACAGCCAGCCCTTTGCGATCTGGGTGTATAACATGCGGAAAACAAAGTCTGTCTTTTATAGGCAGTGAAAAGGGCGCGAGGTGAGATGCAAAAAGCAGAATTGGCGCCATCTGAGGTTGTTGAGGAATAGGCGGGGGCGGAGAAAGGCAGTTGCATATGTATATGCTAATCGCGTTTGTGGAAAAATGAGTAATACTAGTTTTCCCACAAACCCAGAATTATGTGTTTTTGGGAAACGAGTTTCCCTATCCACGGGGTTGTTGGACGAGCCAAACAAGATTTTTTTACGGTTAGGCAGTTTCCTTGGCTTACGTAGATTGCGTTCTCTATATTCCTCTTATCCAAACAACGCCTTAATTGTTCTTGTGCCAATATCAAGGACACCGCCAAAGCTTATATCACCGATGGCATCCTTTTGTATATCCTCAAGGCCACTGTTTAGGACTAAAAGTCTTGAAGGTGATGCCCTGTTCCTCGGTGGTGGCCCACTGCTACCAATCTGCGTAAAAATGTACAGAAGAATTCATATTAAAAAAAGGGCAGAGGCTACAATTATATTAAACCGAGCAACCAACTATACTAAATTGAGCAACCCACTATACTAAACTAAGCAAAGCACACCATAATTAAAAAAGCGAGCTGTGTTTGCTAAAAACTGAGCAACTAGAACTATATCAAACTGCAACTGCTAGTACAAAACTAGGCAACTGCTATACTGCTATTCTGCTGCTTATCAAAGATAGGAGTGCATACAAATGATATGCTGATTGAGCATTACATATTTCAAAAAGAAAGAATCAGATGCCACCCTTCTTTCAAGTTTTTCATAAAAAAATACCATGTGCTTGACTTTCTTCGCACGTTTCGGATGCCTCCCTCCTTCATCACGAGGGGCGGAATTGGTGGCCCGTTTCCCCGCCCGGGCAGAATTGGTGGCCCGTTTCCCCGCCCGACCACCCCAGACAGGACCCTCATCCGTCTGCCCAAGCTTGCATCCAACATTGCTCCTTGTTGTTTGAGCCACCACCTCTTCTCCCTCATTTTCACCAACAGTTCTTCCCGCGGCCCTTTTGCTTTTCAAAGCCATTCTGTAGAGGAAACACACCAAAAAATGTCATGATGATGAAAAAAAGACAAGCCCTATAAACACAAGTTCTGCCTGTAGACAAAAAGAAAATGTGTGACTTCACTGTCATCGGGAGGTGAAATGATCTCAATTTACTCCTACCCAGAGATAACTCAACTGCTAAATGCTAGTACTTGCAGAAGCAACTTGGTGCTGAAAACTAGGCAACTACTCACTATTCGTAGCAACTAAAAATGACAAAAAAACAAGCACATATTACTCCTCATCACAAAACAAGCACATGTTCATCTTCATCACATAGCTAGCCATCAAAAAACTCCTAAAGTTGTTAGTTACGATAAAAATAGTGTGGTTGGATTCAACCAACCAAAAAAAATACTTCATAACCCAAAAAACTTCGAAAGCTGCTAGTTATTCATGATGATATCTCATCTTCTATTCATAGTTATGATAAACAACAACTCGATGGTGAATCTGGCAACGTCATGTTTGGTACACTAATTTAAAGAACACTACAAAATGATAACAACTTGGTGGTGGAATCTAGGCACTTGGACAATAATGAGATGGCAATGGCGAAAAATCGACCAACCACAAAAACCATCTTCCCCAATAAAACAGTGTTGCTCGATGTTGAACAAAAGGCAACTACTGCCCTATTTCGTGCAACTCTGAATACTATGAAGTTCGATTGCCTCTCCATCACACAAATTGCAGGGATAACTAAGCAACTACCATCATATTTCTATACAACTGCATTTGGGGATTCAAGCAACATCAAAAATAAAACGAATCCTATGGCCCGGTCAGATGCATCCCCTTACCCTGCCCCTCCATCTCGCAAATTGCAAGAAAAACTAAGCAACTACCATGATATTTCTATACAACTGCATCCGGGGATTCAAGCAACATCAAATAAAACGAATCCTATGCCCCCGTCGCTAGGATTCGGTCAGATGCATCCCTTTACCCTACGCATCCACCCTTTCAAGGACTCAATTCCCCTCCCCCTCCCCTCGCCATAGCAACGCGGAGCCCTTTCCCCACCATAGCAACGCCGAGCCCGCAGACGCCATGGACAACCTCCATGCCCGCCTAGTCACCCAAACTCTAACGCTGCAAACACGAACTCCAAACCGAATCTGGAGCGCAACCGAGGAGGAGAGGGAGAAGAGGTGCCGGGTTTTACCTCCGCCTGTAGCCGGAGACTCGCCGTGCTCACGGCCTCCCGCACCGGCGACTCCGTGCGGGATCCACAACCGCAGAACCTCGCGCCGTGCGTCGTTGCTAGATGAGAGGGAGGAGAGGGAGAAGTTCGAATGAAAAGGGGACGAGGGCGATGGGGCAGTTTCGAACAAGAGGAGCGGTCGGTGTGGGCGGTTTCACCTGAATTAATGCAGCCCGGGCCCACCACACACCACACGTCGCGCCTATTCTCGTAAGAGCATTACTAGTAGAGCCCTCAAACCCTCAAATCCCTAAAAATAACCGCTTTTTACAGTTTTCGCCGAAAAAACTCCGTAGACTAGAACCTCTAAACCCTCAAACCCGTAAAAAAATTTAGAGGTCCAACCCTTAAACGACTTTGCAATCTGTAGAAGTAGGGGTTGAGGGGAAAATCTCCCCCCAACCCGCACTCCTCCTCATCGCAGTCATCCTCGCTAGCGCGGGAGCCAACCGCTCGCCAGCCCACCGCCGCCTCCCGCTGCTTCCCGCCCTGCCGGCGATGGAAGCCCCCGCCGCGGCCGCGCCCCCGCCCGCCGCACCAGCCGCTCCC
>NC_041384.1:577062219-577064650 GCF_002162155.2 Triticum dicoccoides | reverse complement strand
CCGCCCCCAAGAAGAGCCGCCCGAAGGCGGCCGGCCGTGGGCCTCGAGGGGCCGCCAAGGTCGCCGGCTCGTCCCCGGCCGTGAAGAAGCCGCGAAAGAAGGCCCCCGCCGCGGCCGCGCCCCCCGCCCGCCACCGTCACCGAACCTTCTCCCGCCGCGCACGAGGTGCTCGAGGAAATGGCAACCCCATCCTCGTTCATGGACCTCCAGCAAAACGCGGGGAAGCAAAGCGCAAGGCCGAGTTGGAGGTGAGGATGGTCAAGCTCAAAGAGGCAAAGGTATGGAAAGAACTCATGGTGGAAGAGAAAGAGCACATGATGATGTCCAAGAAGGACATGGATCAAGACCAATTGCAATGGTGGAAGGACTACAAGGAGGACATCGCGGAGAGGAAGAGGATGTTTCGTGTTGCGTCCTCTACTTTTCGAGGTGACACTCCGATGAGTAGTTGTGATGATGGCGGTGTGTACGACTCCATCGGTGGCGATGGACATGCTTGATGGAGCCCGCTTGTGGTCTAGGAGATGGCGCCGAGGTGCAACTTTTGGTGATGGTGCCGATGAGAGGAGGAAGATGATGATTTTGTGATGTAAACTATTAAACCATGCATCAATGATTGTCATTTGGTAGTTTGTTTGGAAGTTGATTGTGTTCTTGTTGTCATAAATTGTGAGATGCCAAATGATAGATTTAAAGGTTGGGGTTGAGGCAAAGACTAGAACCCTCAAATCCAACCCTTAAAGCAGTTTACGGGTTGGGTTTGAGGGTTCTAGTATTTGCCCCTGTTTTTCAACCCTTAAAAGTGTCAAAAAATGGCACTTCTCAACCCTTAAAAATGCTTTGAGGATTTGAGGGTTCTACTAGTAATGCTCTAATGGCACCTGGTCGGGCTGGATCCCGCGCAGTCGGAGCGATCGGGCGCATCGGACGGCTCTCCCACGTGCGCTCGCGACACCCATCCAGCGCAGCTGCGCGTTTAAGAATTCAGGTTTAAATATACGGATTGTTCACTGTTTTTGACACGTGCCCCTGGCCACATTGCAGTGCATCATTTTGAGCTGTAAACATTTAATTTTTCTGCCACTCACTGGACTAAATGAAGTGCCATCAGTCAATGAGAACTTTCAGCCACCTCCAACCTTCCCTCGGCGAGATCCTCGAGGAAACCGCTCAACGAACGATGCGACGAGCCGCCTTCCCGGACCGCGCTACGGGAAACCTCGCGCAGCTGTGCGGCTCTTTTCCTCATCTCTTGGCCAACAGCAGAATCCGAATCCATCAGCTTCCTCGCGGCATCCGAGATGGCGGCCCTGCTCACAGACCCATCCTCCCCCCTCTGCTCCCTCAGGTCGATGCCGACCTTCCATTCGTCGGCGACCATCCGGGCGTTCACCAGCTGATCCCACGCGACGGGGAAGCCAATCACCGGCACTCCGGCGCACACGGCCTCGAGCACCGAGTTCCACCCGCAGTGGCTGAGGAAGCCGCCGACGGAGGGGTGGCGCAGCACCTCCTGCTGGTCACACCACGGCACCGCCAGCCCCTTGTCGCCGCACTTCTCCCGCAGCTCAGGGGCCTTGTCCCGTGCCATCCAGAAGAACTTGACTCCAGCGTCAAGCAGCCCCATGGCGATCTCTTGGAACTGCGAGTGCGGCATGGAAGCGTAGCTGCCGAACGAGACGTACATCACCGACTTCTCTGGCTGCGCGTCGAGCCAGTCACGGTGCTCCTCGTCCTGGATCCTGCCCGTGTTCCCGTCCGGCTGCATGTGTACAGGGCCGATTGGATATACGGGGAACGGAAGTAGCTCTGCTGTTGTGTTGATGGCACGGGGTTCAAGCTCGTGGAAGGAGGTGAGGAGGAGACACTGCGCTTTACGTACGTTCACGAACGCCTCCGCTGTTATCTTCATGTGCCGCTTCCATCGGCTGAAGACCATGAGATCAGACATTCTTACTGATGAGAGGCACGACACATACTGATCCATGGACTTGGTGCTTAATTCTGCAGAGCACACAAGTAGAACACATCACTTGTCAAGAGTTGTTTAGTAAGAAAAATCCACGACTCACACAAAGGAACAACTGGAGATGCATCGTGCAAACACAATCGCATGGTTCGCATTAACATGTAATCACTCTTGGTGCATGGTCAGTTAGCTAGTTACCTTCATCGCGCTCATGTTCATCACCCGACGGCCACAGGTCTAGGTGGTAGAGCGCCAAGAAGAAGGTGGCCGGCTGGGTCCACAGCGAGCACACCGGTATCCGGCACCGCGTGCCCACCGCAACCCCCCATGTCAGGTAGGTGTCGACCACGATGCCCTCCGGCCTCGGCTGCAGCTCCAGCACTAGCCGGCCGAGCAGCTGCCTGACGGCCTCCGCCATCTTGACGCTGACTGCCTCGAAGAAGGCGGCGTGGTCGACCCCAC
>NC_041384.1:577036091-577061969 GCF_002162155.2 Triticum dicoccoides | reverse complement strand
CGAAGCGCAGGCGGTCCGGCAGCGTGGGCGCGGAGGCCAGCAGCGCGTGCCACTCCTCGGTGACGACGACGGTGACGGTGAGGGCGCCGTCCGCGGCGACGAGCAGGCGGCACACGGCGAGCATGGGGTTGATGTGGCCGCGGCCCGTGTACGGCACCGCGACGACGTGCCGAGTCCCAGTCGCTGAGGAGGCCATTATTCGAGACTCTGCAGACCGGGGAGAGAGATGGGTACTGCTACAACAGATGTCAAAACTCGCTTCCCACTGATTGATATTTTGGTCTGCGTGGCTTTTTCCTAGCCACTCACCGACTCACGTGTCCCGCCTCAGATGATGAGAAGTGGGGCAGACAGGTTACTACCATTTTTAGCAATTTTTGGACATGTTATCATGGGAAAAGGTTTACTTTTAGTCGGATGATTTCTTACTCACTTAAGAGCATGGTCAATAGTATAGCCAGCTGCTGGCTATAAGCCAGTGCCATGTCATCTACAGCCCATCTTATAGTCAACATGTACAATAGTAAATCAAAAGAGTATACTACTTTTTTATTATGTGGTCCACCTTTCATTCTCATAAAGTGCCTAGGAGCACGTGCTAGAGCTGGCTCTTCATGAAGAGCCCGCTTATCTTCTCTCTCCTCTTCTCTTTCCTCCAACTAAGCACAAATATATTAATTTATTTCTTATAGCCCGCTGACTCAGCTCTATTGTACTTGCTCTAAACCGGCTTCTGTATGCGACACCTGTCTCATGACAGGTCACCCACCGCTTCAACAGCCTTATCTCCTCTTCTCCACTCATTTTCTCTCTTTGCCCTTTTCTTCCTTGTTCTTAACTGCCATAGGAGAGGCCGTCAATCCCATGGCGAGCACCACCAACCACCACAAATGGGAACCGGGAGGCACCGCCAGCGACGCCGCATGGATGCTACCCTGCCCCATTAGCCACCCTGTTGCTGCAATCCAGCCATGGCCGTAGCTGCCATTGATGCAAGCTCGAGAGGATGGCACCATTGAGAACCACAACAGGACCGCGTCGTGGCATCCACCGGAGCCGCCGCATGCTGTCGATAGTGGGTGGCTGCATCGAAGCATCCATCGGTGCCGCCTTGTGTTGTTGTTGTCGCGTCGGTGCATCCACCATTGCCGTCGCACGCGGCGTCCCAGCATCCACCGACGTCGGCGCTGCCACAGAGCTCGCCATGCACGTTGCTGCAGTGGAGCATCGATGGGGCCGCCGGAGCTACAATGAAGCGCCGCAGCGTCGTTGAACGCTTCGTCGGGTTCCAATGAAGCGCAGCTGGAGTTGCATTGAATCGTCGCCGGAGCTGCATTGAAGCGCCGCGGGTGCATTGAAGCGCCGCCGGGGTTGCATTGAAGCGCCGCCGGGCACCGTCAATGCTTCACGGTGCTTCCATGGGAGCTGGTGCGTGCTGCAAAGTCAGGCACCAGTAGCGAGGACATGGCCGGGGTCGCTCAGACTTTTTGTAGCATGAGTCCTGCTGCATGGTGAAAGATGCAACAGATAGTGTCCAGGGTCGTGTCTCGTCGGAGCTGCGCTTGTCAGGGTCGCAGCATCCACGGCTGTGTGGTCGCCGGCGACGGTGCCACGGAGGAGGCGTTGGTGTTGCAACCTTATTTTCTGCAGAAGGTCGTGTGAGCTGCAGAAGGTCATGTGCGGTCATCAAGGGGCACGTTGTGTGAGGGAAAGGGAAGGGAGACTGGCTGCATCGCATGAATTGGACGGCCACACGCGCTTGAATCGTACAGCTGGGCAGCCGGCTGATCCGTAGCAGCCGCCGTTATCATGTCGTTGGCATGCATGGCATGCATGGCCCCAGCCGGGAAACAGCATGGCCCGTCCGTGGCGGCGACCTCGTTTTGAGCGTGCTCGTGCGGGCGGCACGTCCCTTGGGCGCACGATGCTGGTTTGGAAGCGCGCGGTGCCGCGGCTGTGTGTTCGCGACCGCTGTGTTGTTCATTGAACGAGCTGAACGTGTAAAACCAAGAGTGTGCAGCACTAATGAAGTCCATGAAGCCCCTCAACCGTGAACCCACAGCTAAGAGGTGAAGCTGAATGTCCACGATCCGTAAGTTACAAGACAGTGTCTTTAGGAAGACTAGAAGAACATCTGTGTGTTACAATGGAGCCACATTAAATTTAAGAGTTTAATATCAGTTATGTTAATATTACATTTAATATTCTCATACATATCAAGTGACATTGACGATATTTTTTACCATTAAATTCTCACACACACTCCCTCTCCCTCCCTCTTCCTCACTCTCTCTCCCCCTCTCCCTCTCTCTCTCTATAACACACACATATCCATCTTATTGGATACGGAATCATAATCCATCTATTTCACACGCACACGCGCTAGTGCATAACAATATGGATTATGTGCATTATATTTGCCACCACAACTTATATTTCCCCGAGCCGCGTCGCTACAGAGCCGAGCTCCCGCCCGACCACCTCGCCGGCATCGAAGGGGAATGGATAAGGGTGATGCCATGCCTCCCCTGCCCCCCAAGGCCTCACTCCTCGACGCCCCCTCCCAGATCCACTTCTCCTCCTCACTCGCTCGATCCCGTGGATCTGGACGAAGTCAGACGCCACGGCCACCATGACCGACCCCGTCCACACAGCCACTGCTCTCCCTGCAGGCTAGGAGCTTGTCGAGGAGTTCCGAACTCCTCCGCTACTTCGTCTGCGCCAACGAGATCAAGTCCAGCACCCCCGCATCGACGTCGCTGCCGTCTTCCTCAACCTTCGGCCACCGTAACATTGTCGTTCGATCCGCGCCACCCCGAGCTCCCTTGTCTTCCCCTAGGGCGTCATTGACACCGTCATGATCTCCTCTTGCCTTTCCCCTGTTTCCCCTCTCGTTTGCTCTCGTTAGGTATTTCGCCGTGGCCGAGAACCGCCGTCCGCCATGGCCATTGCAGGGGTAGCCACCGAGCTTCTCGGATTGACCCGGTGGCACATGCCCGCTCCTATGCGCGCCCATGCCCGAACCTGTTGCTCTTCTTCCGCGCCCGTGGGGCCACTCCCTCTCCATGCCACGCCTGTGCCACACCGCGTCGATCGCGCCCGCCACTGCCGTCGCGCTCACCGCAGCCACCGCACCATTGTGACCAGTGCGACGCAAACCCTGGCCACGCGCCACACTCTCGCTAGCTGCGCTCGCCCCGTCTGTTGCCGCCTATCCCTTCGCTCGCCCACAGTCGTGCCCCTACCTCGCCCCCCTCCTGTCACGACCATCTTCTGCCGGCCGCCCCCTCAGCCACGCCGATCGCTTGCCTCGCCTGCTGCGTGCTACTTCCTGTTGCTATGCGCTGCTCTACCACTGGTACGCTGCTGCGCCATGTCCTCGACACCGCCGTGGACAAACATGGCGGAGAGATTGTCAATGGAGTACGAGGAGGAGGTGGCGGAGAAGGTGTGGAGAAGCAGGAGGTCTGGGGTGGCGTCAGCTGGCTGTGGTGGAAGTATTTATGTGAGAAGGAGCCGGAGCGGAAGGAGAGGTCATAATTGGAAAGAATCACAAAAAAATCATAACCTGGAGATCTCATTCCAAAAAATGCTAATATCGATGGAGGGGTGATTTCCTTCTATAGGTGGAAAACATAGGAAATATTGGTTGTTATCAAGGAAAGGTAGAAATTTAGGAAAGTTAGGATTTTGAACTGATTTCTATGCAAATTGGGTTTTATTGTTTGGTAACGTGATATCAGTACCTGCCTGTTTGTGACGTGTCTGATTAGGAAAGTTTGCAAATGTTAAGAAACTATTTATTGGGAGGAAAGTTTGTGACGTGTTGGTTATTTGTTTCCTAAAACAAATTTCACTAATGAGAGAAATCAATTGATTTAGATAAATTAGGAAAGTTAGATTAAAATATATTATTTGTTTCCTAAAAATCTATTATTTGTTTCCTAAGACAAAGTGAACCAATAAAAGGAATCGATTGATTTGCATAATTTAAGGAAGTTAGATCCGTGATTTGTTATACGTTAGGAAAGTTCTGGTTGTACTAAAGAGTGGAGAGAAAAATAAACCGATGGACCAGGGTGGGAGGGGGTGGTGGAAGGAGAGACGAAAAAAACCAGCGGAAATAAACCGTGGAGACTATTCACCAACTGCTCCATTATCTTTAGGAAGATGATGACACCAGAGCATTGCCATCGCCTGATTCAAAAGATCAAGATTTTCATCTGGAGCACAATGGATGACCAGGAGCCAAACATAGTTTTCACATGTCAGAAGCACGCTCCACTTTTGACCAGGATGTGACGGACACGACACCTTCCGCCGCACCCCCATCACGGAACGTCAAACACCGTCCACCACGCGCCCCTCCCTGAGGCCATGGTAGCTAGCTCCTGCCTGAGTCGCGGGTTCAACCCACCAACATCGCGGCTCCCACATCAGGGTCGTCGCCCTCGAGACAAGGCATCCTAGAGGCCAACTATGGCCACAAGCAAAGCATCAATCAACATCTCTAGACCACAGCAAAAACTGGCATGTCTAAATCGACAAGGACATGGAGCGACTAGGGCAGGGAAAGGTGAAAGTGCAGGATCAGACCTCGTCCGTAACCAGCACCCCCTGTGCCGGCAATGGGTGGCCCGACCCCATCAGAGCCGACCATCCCTCCCCCACCTTTCCATATGCCACCCCTTGTGATGCTCTATACCACGGCTTCCAACATGTATCTACATTTGGCTATCTCCAGCCACCGCCCAATGACGCTAGGTGTCGGACCAGCCATACCCAGCCGTCGTAGAGGGTTGATGTCTACTACACAACTTTGTTCTTGTATACTTGGTTGGGCCTTCAAATGTAGAGTTCTGTAGGACAATGGCAAATTTCCTTCAAGTCATCCACCTAAGGTTTATCTATCTATGGGAGATGTAGGATGAAGATGGTCTCTCTCTCAAACAACCCTGCAATGAAATACAAAGAGTCTCTTGTGTCCCCAACACACCCAATACAATTGTCAGTTGTATAGGTGCACTAGTTCAGTGAAGAGATGATGCTAAATGTGTAATATAGATGGTAGAAATAAAATTTTATAATCTAAACAAATAAAAACAGCAAGGTAGTAAGTGAAAGAAGTGTGTGAAAACGGTGTTCAATGCTTATAAACAAGGCTTAGGATTCATATTTTCACTAGTGCAATCTCTCAACGTTACTAACACAATTGAATCATATGATAATCCCTCAAAGTGTAGCGAAGAATCACTCCAAAGCTTGTATTCCAGTCGAAGAAAGTAGGATTAAATCGCGTAGGTAGTAAACCACCTAAAATTTGTGTTTCCAATCAATCCATTGAACCACCCCAAACTGTCGCAAATAGCCCTAGAGATCGTATTACGACAATACCATATGATACGCATCAGTCCACTCTTATGTCACATGGATTACCCAAATGTCACCATAGGAATCCGCAAGTGAGACATGCATCAAGTGATCTCAAACCCAAAGTATTTAAGCCGATAACAAAGAAACCTCAAAGAGTGGAAAGTTTGACAAGGGTCTAGATAGATCGAGAGTGGAATTTGCTCCTCCAGCGATGGAGGGATATTCTTAGGGCCTCTCGGTGTGACGGCATCCATCAACATCTTGCAGGACATAGGTGACTACGTCACGGGGATGCCTAAACACTTCAATGAGAAAGAAGAACAAAACCGACAACGAGGGTGAAAGGGCATTTCCCTACTTTATGTTTTGGATGATGATGACAACCCTTTGTGGTCTAAACGTGTGCTATATGTTTCAGGTTCTCGATGCTTAGGCTTACATCGGATTGCTATTACCTCTCGAAGGAAAAGATCGAAGACATGTCCTCTATGTTTTTATTTTCTTTGGTCGTAGAGTACCCGTACTATCAAGAGGGAATCCTCATTAGGAAGCTCTGGGGGAATCAGTTCACGTACACTTTTCTCACCCTCTCTTTGCCTTCCTCAGATGTGTGAGAGTGAGAGTTTTCCTTGCCTCTTCCCCTCTTTCCTGCTCACTGTTTCTGCCCAGCGGTTGTACCGCTCTCTGGAGCGGTTGTACCACTGGGTCTTGTCGCTCACCAGCTTTTGCTTGAGCGGTTGTACCGCTGCCTCCGGGCGGTGGTACCGCCACCATGCTCTGCAATAGCTAGGGCGGTGGTTCCGTCCATGTACCGCTCAAGTACCGCTCTCGCCTCTGGTTTGATGCTGTTCTTGGGCGGTAGTTGCCCGGTTGGTCCGGTCGTTCCACGATGACCGGTACCACCGGTGGTCCGAGCGGTTCTTCCGCTCAGAACTTAGCCGCCCAAGAGCTCAAGGCCATGCGGTTGTTCCGGCCAGGCACCGCCCAAGTACCGGTCAAGCCCCTGTTTTGATGCGGTGGTTGTGCGGTAGCCAGGCGGTTAGTCCGGTTATCTTTCTTAGCCGGTACTATCGCCCGCCTGTCCGATTGTACCGCTTGGTAGGGTTCTGCTGTTACACCGTGAGTCCCGGTTGTACCGGGACAAGGACCGGTTGTACCGCTGCAGTGCAAAAACGCAGTAACGGTTGGATTTGTGGGGAGACTACTTAAGGGGGCTTCTCCCACCTACCACTCCCACCTTTGACCTCTCTCACTCCACCATTGATGCCCTTCAAGCTCTCTTGCCCGATCTCTCTCTCTAGCCACTCAAACTTGTTGATTTGCTTGGGATTGAAGGAGGAGACCTAGATCTACACTTCCACCAAAGGATATTTGGTTCCCCCATACTTTCTTGTGTGGATTTTGTTACTCTTGGGTGTTTGAGCACCCTAGATGGTTGAGGTCACCTCGGAGCCATATTCCATTGTGGTGAAGCTTCGTGGTTTTGTTGGGAGCCTCCAATTAAGTTGTGGAGAGAGCCCCAACCTTATTTGTAAAGGTTCGGTAGCCGCCTTCAAGGGCACCAATAGTGGAATCACGGCATCTCGCATTGTGTGAGGGCGTGAGGAGAATACAGTGGCCCTAGTGGCTTCTTGGGGAGCATTGTGCCTCCACACCGCTCCAACGGAGACGTACTCCTCTCAAAGGGAAGGAACTTCGGCAACACATCCTCGTCTCCACCGTCTCCACTCTTGGTTATCTCGTGCCTTTATTTAAGCAAGCTTACTTGTTTTATATCTCTTGCTTGCTTGTGTACCTATCCTCGTTGCATCATATAGGTTGCTCACCTAGTTGCATTTCTAGACAACCTATTTTGATGCAAAGTTTAACTTGTTAAAGAAAAGCTAAAAATTGTTAGTTGCCTATTCACCCCCCTCTAGTCAACCATATCGATCCTTTCAATTGGTATCAGAGCCTCGTCTCTTTATTAAGGACTTTACCGTCCAAAGAGTATGGTTGATACCGTAGACGGTGTGGAGGAACACTCCGGTGTGAATCCGATCTCGTCTACGGGAGATGGGGGAACTTCGGTCTCTCATGAGGAGTTCAATGTGGCCTTGGAGACATTGAAAACCTCCATGACGACTGAAGTCGAAAGCATGTTTACTAAATTTCTTGAGGGGCTTAAACTATCCACCGCACCGTTGAAAGTGGGTGATCCCGCCAACAAGGTGACGGATGCTATCCCCGACAAGGGGGAAGCTAGTAGTGAAAAGGCTCCTTCTTCTAGTGGCAAGAATGGCACCGGCATCTTTGCCCATGTGGAACCACCACTTGTTTATGGTGGACCGGTTCCTTCCACTCATTTGAATCATGACGGTCCTCCCCCTAAGATTGTGAAAAATGAGGATTTTGATTATTGGGTTTACCGCTTTAAACGTAATTTAAATCATGTGAACACTAACCTTTGGAGAATCATTGAAGAAGGTTTCTATCCACATGATCCAAGCAACTTCACTCCTCGAGAAGCCGCGGACAATCAATTCAATGAGAATGCTCTCTTCATCATTCAAGATGCTATTCCACCCAAAGACCTACCTCATCTTCGTCCTTTCGCCTTGGCCAAAGATGCATGGCATTGTGTCATGTCTCTCTACTAGGGAAGCGCAAGCATTCAATGCTCCAACTATGAAGTGGTACAAGATGAGGCCGATGAGTTTGCAATGAAGGAAGATGAAGAACCTCGTGAGCTCTATCGGAGAGTTACCAAACTCGCGGTCTCACTACAAGATCACGGGAGCAAGGACACGGATGACAATTGGATCAAGCGCAAATTCCTCAAGGAAATGATGCCCTATCACAAGGCCATGTCCTCCGTCATTTGTCAAAGACCGGACTTCCACCCTTTGACCTCAAGCGAAGTGTTGGATGAGTTTGTGGCCATGAACATTTTGGACAAGACCGCCGACAATGCGGTGCTCCGTTCTCAACGGGCAAAGAAGCCTAACCTTGCATTGAAAGCCAAGCTCATAGTGGAAGACGAAGAAGAGGAAGAAGAGGAGAGCAACCCCGAAGATACGAAGTATGCATATCATGAACACATGGCACTTGCTTCAATGCAATTTTGGAGCAAGAAAAACTCAAGGCCAAACTTTAGCAAAAACAACTCGAGTGGTACAAGGGGCAAGCAACGTGTAAGGACTTGCTACAATTGCGGCAACATGAGTCATTTCATTGTGGAATGCCCGTATGAGAAGAGGGAAGACAATGGTGGCAAACTCATCCGAAAGGACAAGGCCAAGTCGTTCCCCAACAAGAGCAACTTCACCAAGAAGACTCATCCCAAGGCCTTGGTTGTGCAAGAAGAGTACAATGAGGATGATGACGATGATGAAGATGATGAGTCGGTTGCCATGGCCTCCGTTGCCATTGCAACAACGTCATGGGTGTCTCTCTTCGACTCACCCAACGAGAGCATCACCGCCAAGTGCCTCATGGCTAAAGCCACCAACAAGGTAACCTCCAACATCAAAACTACCATCATTAATCATCCTTCCCAAATGGATAGCATTAATGAATTTGAGGGAGCTAATGTGGAGGCTAACGAGTTTGAGGCCTTTATGGGCGAACTCAAGGGAAAATCCAAGAAGCACTTTATTGCTCTCTTGGAACAACTTGTGTGAGGCCAATGACATGATCGAGGCTCACGAAGACACCATCTCTAAGATGGAAGGACATAGTCGTGACTATTCCGATGAGATTTCGGATCTTTCCAATGCTCTTGAGGAAGAGCGTGGTCTTCGTTTGGCTCTTGAGGAGTCACACAACATAGATCATGCTAAGTTAGAGAAAGATTATGATCATGCCCTCGTTGTTTCTCGTGTGCTAAATTCCGAGAAGGCCAAACTCGGGGTTGATCTTGCTAGACTCAGAGAGGAGTTTGATATACTTGACAAGGCCCACAAGGCCTTGAAGGGTATTCACGCTAGTCTCAAGGAGTCTCATGATCAACTCCAAGTGAAGCTAACTAAGGAGAAAGCAACTTTTCCTCATATGGTTTTAATTGATAATGCAAATGCTACTAACCCGTGTTGTGAGCATATACATCTTGTTGAGGAAAATGCTAAGTTGAAGGAGCAACTTGAGAGAGGTCTTGCGACTTGCATACAAGGCAAGAAGAACCTCAACGATCTCTTGACCAGCCAAAAGTGAGGTGTGGCCAAGGAAGGGGTTGGGTACGTCTCCGACTCCAAGAACAATAAGAAGAATGACAAGACCAAACGGACTCCTCCTCTCATGCAAACCTTTGTGAGGGAGGGAGAGAGTGCCCCCGAGGAGAAGAAGAAGAATAATGTCAAGAAGGGCAATGTCACCCCTCCCAACAAAGCTGGCGATTTTAATCCTTCTTATGTGTTATGCCGTGCTAGTGATGGGCATGTTTATGCCAAATTTATTGGTTCTCTTCATGAATACATTGAATGGTCTATTTGGGTTCCTAAGACCCTTGTTACTAACATCAAAGGACCCATTACAAAATGGGTACCTAAAACCAAGCATTGATCTCTTGTAGGTGTTTGCTTCCGGTGGTGCATCATGGTTGCTTGATAGCGGAGCTACAAATCATATGACCGGAAGCAAGGACTTGGTGGTGGACGTGCACAAGGTTCCATCTATGCCCACCAATGTCGAGTGGGGTGACGCCTCATCTTCTAAGGTATTGGGACTTGGCAAGGTGGTCATCTCTCATGATCTCACGATTGAGAAGGTCATGCTTGTTGAGTCCCTTGCATACAATTTACTTTCCGTTTGTCAACTTGCAATCATGGGCTGTGCCACTTTCTTTGATATCGATACCGTGGCCCTCTTGTGGAGCAAGACTCTTAAAGTAGCCTTTGTTGGGCATGTCGAGAACGGTCTATATGTGATTAACTTTTCGGAGCGACCCACTAAGACCGCGACATGCCTAATGGCTAAAGTTGATGTGGGATGGCTTTGGCATCGCCGTTTAGCCCATGTCAATATGAGATCTTTGCAAAGTCTCCTCAAGGGGGACCATGTCCGTGGACTAACGAATGTTAGTTTTGCTAAAGATCATGCTTGCAGTGCTTGTATCGAAGGAAAGCTACATGAGAAGGCTCACCCTCCCACGACTATCATTTATTCAAAGAGGCCTTTGGAGCTCCTTCACATGGATCTCTTTGGGCCTCCATCCTTTGATAGTCTTGGAGGTAGGAAGTATTGCTTGGTGATTGTGGATGACTACTCAAGGTACACGTGGGTGTATTTCTTCAAGAGGAAGAGCAAGACCCAACAAACCGTCATTGACTTTGCAAATGAAGCACAACGTCAACACAATGCAAAGATCTTGACAATAAGAAGTGACAATGGCACCGAGTTCAAGAACTACACCTTGGATGAATTTCTTAGTGACGAGGGAATCAAGCATCAATATTCCGCACCATACACCCCTCAACAAAACGGTGTTGCGGAAAGGAAGAACCGGACGTTGATGGATGCGGCAAGGACCATGATGGCGGAGTT
Organism: Triticum dicoccoides; assembly: GCF_002162155.2. Taxonomy (NCBI): domain Eukaryota; kingdom Viridiplantae; phylum Streptophyta; class Magnoliopsida; order Poales; family Poaceae; genus Triticum; species Triticum dicoccoides. The sequence continues at coordinate 577,051,076 of NC_041384.1, read as the reverse complement.
CAAGTCTCCGTACAACTTGTGGGCCGAAGCCATCAACACCGCGTGTCATGCATCCAATCGGCTCTACCTCCGCAAGGGCTTGAACAAGACTCCATATGAGATACTCACCGGTAACAAGCCCAACCTCAAGTACTTCCGGGTGTTCGGGTGTAAGTGTTTCATTCTCAAGAAAGGTGTTCGGTTGTCTAAATTTGAGGCTAGAGCTCATGAGGGCATATTTGTTGGTTATGCTACAAACTCTCATGCTTACCATGTCCTCAATAAATCCACGGGACTTATTGAGGAGACGTGTAACGTGGAGTTTGATGAGAATAACGGCTCCCAAGTGGAGCAAAGTGGCACTTGTCATGTAGGTGATGAAATTCCTCCTCAAGCCATAAGAAGAATGGGTGTTGGTTTTATCCTACCCATTGAGGAACCCCTTGTGGCCGAAGGAGAAGGACAATGCTCCACTCAAGTGGAGCCATCACCAACCCAAGGCCCACACGCTTCCGAAGAACAAAGTGAAGGCCCTCAACCTCATGAACAAGACCAAGGGCAAGATCATACTCAAGACGGTGTTGACACACCAAGTGATGCCCAAGGTCAAGTTCTCTCCCCCGAGCAAGTTCAAGATCAAGAACAAGTTCATGACGGCGCTCAAGATGATCAAGTAACCGCTCCTCAACTCACCACCGAGGAGGAATTAGAGCGTCATGCCGCCAAGATTGCATCCAAGCTCTCCACCAAGGATCATCTCATGACGAATGTGCTTGGAAGCTTAAGAAAGGGGGTAAGCACTCATAGACAATTAGCAAATTATTGTGAGCATCACGCGTTTGTCTCTTGTGTGGAACCCCACAAGGTCTATGAGGCGCTAGAAGATCCGGATTGGCTCAATGCCATGCACGACGAACTCAACAACTTCGAGCGCAACAAAGTGTGGAGATTGGTGCCAAGGCCAACGGGGAACCACAATGTCATTGGAACCAAGTGGATATTCAAGAACAAGCAAGATGCCCATGGGATTATCATTCGCAACAAGGCTCGTTTGGTAGCACAAGGCTACTCCCAAGTCGAGGGTATCGACTACGGTGAAACCTTTGCTCCCGTTGCTCGTCTTGAATCCATTCGCTTGTTAATTGCATATGCTTCTCATCATAATTTTGAGTTACAACAAATGGATGTGAAGAGTGCTTTTCTTAATGGTCCCATTAATGAATTGGTTTACGTCAAGCAACCCCCCGGGTTCGAGGATCCCTACTTTCCCGATCATGTGTATCAACTCGATAAGGCGCTCTATGGCCTTAAACAAGCCCCACGTGCGTGGTATGACCACCTTACCGAGTTGTTACATGACCGTGGTTTTGAAGTTGGGCTAATCGACCCCACTCTTACTAAGAAGGTCAAAGGGGAGTTGTTTGTGTGCCAATTATATGTTGATGATATTATCTTTGGTTCTCCTAACAAAGCTTTCAATGAGGAATTTGCCGCTCTCATGACCTCAAAGTTCGAGATGTCCTCCATGGGAGAGTTGAAGTTCTTTCTAGGGTACAAAGTGAAGCAAAGAAGAGAAGGAACCTTAATCAATCAATCCAAATACACTCAAGACATGCTCAAGAGATTCAAGCTAAGTGACGTCAAGCCGGCTTCCACTCCAATGCCCACCAAGTGCCAACTTGACTTAGATCCCAACGGTAAAGTGGTGGATCAAAAGGTTTATCGTTCCATGATTGGATCCTTGCTTTACCTTTGTGCATCTAGACCGGACATCATGTTGAGTGTGGGAATTTGTGCACGGTTTCAAGCCGCACCTAAGGAAAGTCACTATGTGGCGGTCAAATGAATCTTTCGGTACTTGGCTCATACCCCAAACTTTGGCCTATGGTACCCTAGAGGATCAAACTTCAAGCTTGTAGGGTATTCGGATTCCGATTGGGTAGGAGACAAAGTGGATAGGAAGTCCACTTCTGGAGGGTGCCAATTCCTTGGTTGCTCTTTGGTAAGTTGGTCTTCCAAAAAGCAAAGTTGTGTGTCTCTCTCGTCCACTGAGGCGGAGTATGTTGCCGCCGGTAGTTGTTGTGCTCAACTCCTATGGATGAGGCAAACTTTAAAGGATTACGGTGTCACTTGTGACAAAGTGCCTCTTTGGTGTGACAATGAAAGTGCCATCAAGATCTCTCTCAATCCGGTACAACATTTCAAGACGAAGCATATTGAGATCTGGTATCACTTCATCCGGGATCACATTAGTCGAGGAGAGATCAAGCTCAACTATGTCAACACTCATGACAACCTTGAAGATATTTTCACGAAGCCCTTAGATGAAGCAAGATTTCGCGAGTTAAGGCATGAGCTAAATATCATTGATTCGAGCAATGTGGCTTGAACCCTTGGACACCCTACCACACTCAACTTGTTGTCTAGTTTAGGTGTAGGCATGGACATAGGGGGAGTGTTGTTCTCTCAATGAACTCTCCCTCCCCCCATTATGCATAAATTGATTGTGTCTTTGACATTAGCCATATTTGATGGTACTTGTGCTTCAAAGACGAGTTTTGGTCATGGACCCAAGGATAATTCTTCACGGTGCCATACCAATTGGCTCAAACATAGGTGGCCTCGGCCACCATCCTCTCTTCGGGGAGTTGGAGTTAGCCTTGCTGCTCTCATGTTATTTTCTCTCTTTCTCTCTTTGCTCTTTGTGTTAGGTTCTCCTAGGGTGTTGTTTCTCTCCTGTTTTTGTGCCCCTTCTCCTCCCTTCGGATTGCACTCATTTGATCTTGGCTTGGGCTTAGGTGGTCGGGCGGTACAACCGGTACCACGAGCGGTTCTACCGCTGGTACTGGGTTGTGCTGTCCCAAGGGTTTCCGTTCGGTGCCTGGGCGGTTCCACCGCACAATCCCACGGTAACCCACATCCGGTACTACCGGTTGTTGCCGTGCGGTACTACCGCTGCCTTCCAGGCACCGGAAGTACTGCCTCCATCCACCGGTCTGTACCAGACGAGCGGTAAAACCGCTCCCCTAAGCGATTCTACTGGGGCGTGCGTACGGGCCTATATATACTCGACGGGGCTAAAGGGCTGTCTTTTTTCCCTTCGTCCTCGTTCCTCTTTTTCTTGCCCTAGCCGCCGGCCATCTCTACCCCTGCCCCGGAGTGCGTCTCGCGCTTCGGATCCTTGGCTCTCCGTGGATTCTCTCCGTGGAGGCCTTCCGATCTCTTCCCATGGATGGTGGTAATGCCTCGTGTTCTTTGCCTCTAGATTTTTGTTTAGGGTTATTCCTTGCCTAGGGCTTTACCCATCTTTCCGCGTTTAGTGTTCGATCTATGGCTTAGAAGAGTTCTTTGTTAGCCTCCTGTCTTGTTTGCAGCACTTAGAATTCAGAATATTACTTGTGTGATTCGTATGCCTCGGTTAGATCTATCTTCCCTGGTAGTGCCACTGTCAGCGGTTCTACCGCCCCTATGGGCGGTACACGGTACAACCGCTGGAGCGGTACTACCGGCGGAAGATCCAGTACAACCGGAGTATATCAACCACTAAGCACTGTTCTATCTTCTCTGTTGTTGCAACTTGTTCCTTTTCTGCTAGTGGGTGCAATCCTCTCAGCCTTGTTGGGTTTTTGTGTGTTCTTTTCGTGTGTGTGTTCAGGTGGATCTAGTTCTCGCTCTGCTCCTCGCGAGACCAAGAAGAGGGCACGAAGGACCTTGCGCCCGGTTGTGTCAGACGATGAAGAAGTTGTGATTCCCACCAAGCCCACTCGCCGTGAAAAGTCTGCAGCTCCTAAGCAACGTGTTGTCATGCCGTTGCATCGTTGGAAAGCCAAGGATTGGGAAGCCTACCGCTCAAAGAATCCGTATGAGGTTCCCATTGCTCCCTGTTGGACCACTGTTCAGTTCCGGAATGAGATGCAAGTGCGGATTGTTCATGAACTCTTTGAGCACAACAAGAATAGATATGCCAAGTAGTGGACGATTGATTTTGATCATTGGAGGAACAACATGGAGTATTTTGGTGAGGCGTTAGCTCTCTGCGAGGAGTTTGATCTTGTCAAGATCATGCCAGTCAACTGTGACTTTGATGTTCAACTCATCCATCAGTTCTATGCCACGGTTCATTTTGGGGAAGATGATGCGCGCACTCTCACCTTCATGTGTCGCGATGAATTGTTTCACGTTCCCTGGAGGGCTTTCTGCAATGCTATTGGGTACGAGGATACCGGTCTGCAAGGAAGGGGTGGCATTCGCCCTCATGATTTTCCTGAGTCCATGCCTAAGGAGAAGCTTGCCCCTCTGTACATTCGGGGCCGTGGGATTATTGGAGAATTCAAGGATTTGGAGAAGGTCTATGACATCGTGCACCGAGTGTTCCGCAATGTGCTCTTGCCCAAGGTGGGCAATCAAGATGAAATTCATGGCTATCTGGTTGATTTGATGGTTGCTATGAAGACCATGGTGGGGACAGGGGCAATGTTTGATGTGTCGAATTGGCTGTGGCATGAGATGTACAACATGGTCATCTACCGTAAAGTCCCAATCTACGCTCCGTTTGTCATGTGCTTTCTGAACTCTGTGTGGGCTGTTCGTCATCCTGGAGAGCTCCTCACTTCTCCAGACAACCTCACTGTTCATGAGGTCAAGCTCCTTAAGAAGAAGAAGCATGCCGAGCCTCGCTTCCCTGAACATGCTCCTGAGTATGTCTATGCTACTTCTGACGATGAGGACTTTGAGCTGGAGCCAGGGGCCAAGCCTTCGTGGGTGGCCAAACTTACTGCCAAGGTAAAGAAGACCTTTTGTCTCCAGGCTGACATCCAGAAGAAGATGTATGAGGCACATGTCAATGAGAAGCTCGCACGGCATCGCCAAATTGCAATGATGAAGCACCTCAACATGCAGGTTCAGAGTGGCTCTGAGAAGAACATCACCCCAGAGGAGCGTTGGATCTCTACCCATAGCACCTGGACTGATGATGAAGCCCCTCCCCAGCCATCATCCTCGTTTGCAGCAGCTGACAATGCCATGGGAGTATCTGATCACGACAACGATGACGACTCTGATGATGAAGATCTAGATGCGACTGAGGATTCAGAGGAGGACGCCTGAGCTTTGGGTCGCTAGCTTCGCTCTTTTCCTTTTTGGTGTCTTGATGCCAAAGGGGGAGAGGGTTCTATAGGTCTCGGGGATTTGCTTGGGTTGTTTTCTCTTGTTCTCGTGTTTTTGTGTTTGTTTGTGGACTCCGTGCTGTGTGTGAGACTTGCTAGACTTATTCGTAGGTCTTTATCATTATTATTGCCTCTAAGTATATATTGTCTATCCTTTTGAGCTCAGAGTGATGAGTCTATAAAATCTAGGGGGAGTCTAGTCCTGAAAGTGTGCCCATGCTTTCTAAAAGCTAGTACTTGTTGGGGCACACATTCAGGGGGAGTTCCGTCTAGGTTTCATTGACTTATCTCTTGCAAATCGTGTTGTTGTCATCATCCACCAAAAAGGGGGAGATTGAAAGGGAATTTCCCTACTTTATGTTTTGGATGATGATGACAACCCTTTGTGGTCTAAACGGGTGCTATATGTTTCAGGTTCTCGATGCTTAGGCTTACATCGGATTGCTATTACCTCTCGAAGGAAAAGATCGAAGACGTGTCCTCTACGTTTTTATTTTCTTTGGTCGTAGAGTACCCGTACTATCAAGAGGGAATCCTCATTAGGAAGCTCTGGGGGAATCAGTTCACGTACACTTTTCTCACCCTCTCTTTACCTTCCTTAGATGTGTGAGAGTGAGAGTTTTCCTTGCCTCTTCCCCTCTTTCCTGCTCACTGTTTCTGCCCAGCGGTTGTACCGCTCCCTGGAGCGGTTGTACCGCTGGGTCTTGTCGCTCACCAGCTTTTTCTTGAGCAGTTGTACCGCTGCCTCTGGGCGGTGGTACCGCCACCATGCTCTGCAATAGCTAGGGCGGTGGTTCCGTCCATGTACTGCTCAAGTACCGCTCTCGCCTCTGGTTTGATGCTGTTCTTGGGCGGTAGTGGCCCGGTTGGTCTGGTCATTCCACGATGACCGGTACCACCGGTGGTCCGAGCGGTTCTTCCGCTCAGAACTTAGCCGCCCAAGAGCTCAAGGCCATGCGGTTGTTCCGGCCAGGCACCGCCCAAGTACCGGTCAAGCCCCTGTTTTGATGCGGTGGTTGTGCGGTAGCCAGGCGGTTAGTCCGGTTATCTTTCTTAGCCGGTAATACCGCTCGCCTGTCCGGTTGTACCGCTTGGTAGGGTTCTGCTGTTACACCGTGAGTCCCGGTTGTACTGGGACGAGGACCGGTTGTACCGCTGCAGTGCAAAAACGCAGTAACGGTTGGATTTGTGGGGAGACTACTTAAGGGGGCTTCTCCCACCTACCACTCCCACCTTTGACCTCTCTCACTCCACCATTGATGCCCTTCAAGCTCTCTTGCCCGATCTCTCTCTCTAGCCACTCAAACTTGTTGATTTGCTAGGGATTGAAGGAGGAGACCTAGATCTACACTTCCACCAAAGGATATTTGGTTCCCCCATACTTTCTTGTGTGGATTTTGTTACTCTTGGGTGTTTGAGCACCCTAGATGGTTGAGGTCCCCTCGGAGCCATATTCCATTGTGGTGAAGCTTCGTGGTTTTGTTGGGAGCCTCCAATTAAGTTGTGGAGAGAGCCCCAACCTTGTTTGTAAAGGTTCGGTAGCCGCCTTCAAGGGCACGAATAGTGGAATCACGACATCTCGCATTGTGTGAGGGCGTGAGGAGAATACGGTGGCCCTAGTGGCTTCTTGGGGAGCATTCTGCCTCCACACCGCTCCAACGGAGACGTACTTCCTCTCAAAGGGAAGGAACTTCGGCAACACATCCTCGTCTCCACCGTCTCCACTCTTGGTTATCTCGTGCCTTTATTTAAGCAAGCTTACTTGTTTTATATCTCTTGCTTGCTTGTGTACCTATCCTCGTTGCATCATATAGGTTTCTCACCTAGTTGCATTTCTAGACAACCTATTTTGATGCAAAGTTTAACTTGTTAAAGAAAAGCTAAAAATTGTTAGTTGCCTATTCACCCCCCCTCTAGTCAACCATATCGATCCTTTCAGAGGGTGATGGTATAGTGAGCATGTGCATGACTCAGGATGATACGGATACTCCCGGATTTTGTAAAGTAACGTGAAGCAAAGGGAACATCACATAATAACCAAATGTTCACTCGAATGTCATTCGTGTAATCATAGGGATCGATGTGAACATGCACGGTTCTGCTATCGGTCATTGGACGAAGGGGTTTCGTTCATGTCTATGATTTACTGAACCTACAGCGTCACAACCTTAAGGTAATCACGATCTGCTGAGTGTTAGTAGGATAAGAGTATCAAGGATTTTTGTGTGGAATTGTTTCATTAATATTCAGAATAGTTTCGAGAGAAACCAGAAGCGTTTCAGGGTCACCGGAAAGGTTTCAGAGTTTATTGAGCGATGCCGGTTGTTCTCGATAAATGATATATATGTGAAAATGTTTCTGATGATGTTAAATTATATATAAAAGACCCTAGTAACTGTTAGAAGATTTTTATAAATAATTAAATATCAATGGGCCTTAAAAGGTCAAGAGGTGGAAGGGAACTCGGGCCACAAAGGCCCAAGTGAAAGAGGCATCCCTCCTTTCCCCTCCTTTTTCACTAGTAGAAAAAGTCCCATTTGTCCTGGTTCTAGATGCCCATTAGCCCCGGTTCTGGAACCAGGACTAAAGGGTCGGGACTAAAGCCCAAAACCTTTAGTCCCGGTTCACTTAGGAATCGGGGCAGAAAGTGCTCCACGTGGCCGCTGCGGGGAGCGCAGGCAGGAGGGCCTTTAGTCCCGGTTGGTAACACCAACCGGGACCAAAAAGCATCCACGCATTAGCAGCTCAGGAGATGGGGTTTTTTGTTTTTTGGTTTTGAAAGGGGGGGGTTAGGGGGTTTTGGAGGGTTAATTTAGGGGTTTCATATATTGTGTTAGCTAGCTAATAGAGAGAAGTGACCTCTCTTATCTCCGTGCTTGGTCTATACGTATAGAGAGAACTCGACACGCTAGCTAGTAAGAAAATGAAGGAACCATTAAGTACACAAGATCATCATGAACATATACAGAGAGAAGTGATCGACCTCTCCTTCTCCGAGAGATTGGTCGAACAACAAGTTTTCGTATATCTATCCGACGCTACTAGCTACATATATAAAATATAAGATCTCTTACAATCCCTGACATCTAATGTCAATTTCCACATGGTATTCTCCGGATTTATTGATGACGTGATCAAAAAGAATCCCGCCAATTCCTCTTGAATTGCTCGTATACGATCTTGTGGTAGGAGTTCATCCCGCATCTGCCAGATCTAAATTGAAGAAGAGGGTCAATACATGTGTATGAATGAAACTCAACACAAATGATGGTAGTAAAATAAAATTGTGAATATTTTTGCTTGCGCACTTCATATTGTTTTTCAGAGTAGCCCCACTTATTAGAGGCCGTCGTGTTGTAGATGAACTCGCAAACGTAATATCCACAAAAATCATTCTCGGATTCCTGCCACAATCATTTTATGAGAAATAGAGGTCAATCAAACTGATAAGCAAGCATGCTAAATGGTATTGATGAAACTAGCTAGAATCAATGGGAGATGCGCAGAACTAGGTAGTAGTACTGATATGAACATGGATGTGCCTGATTACAAGTTTCTACTCCATGGGAATGTTAGTTGGAAGGAATTGTTGAGCTGAACCAAGCACTCGAAGTTCGCAAAGGTGAAAGCTAAACTTAAGCATTTGATAAAAATCTCTGCATTGCTTCTTGGTACTGGCCTATTTTCTTTTGTGTGATGACCAGCTAGAGTCGAGGACGACTCCTTCTCAAGCGAGGGAGGATGATGAGGACATGAAAACCATTGAGCCCTTAGAGTCGAGGATGACTCCTTTTCAAGAGGGGGAGGATGATGAGGACATGACAACCATTTATACGTCCTTGGTCATCAAAGGGGAAATCATAATATTTCGTCTCAAACGAACACATTGCCAGGTGAACGCTAACTTAAGTTTATACTATAATCTTGAACACGTGGCTGCACTTTCACCTCCTTTGTTCTTGGTTGAACTCAGGTGCAATATCAAAGAAGGACAAACACATTTCAGTCCATGCAAAACAATGTTTTATGGCGGAGAAACAAAGTTAGGAGTTCATGAAGAAATGAGTTGTCTGCTGAAGAAACATTGTTCCGATTCTGACGAGAGGTGAGATGAGTGACTCCACCAGATGTGAGGAAGAGTGTTCACTTCCCAAAATTCCACATATTGAGAGTGCTAAGAGGGGTGAGTTGAGTGATTCCACCAAATATGAGGGTGAGGTAATCCACCACATGATTAGAAAAATGAGTGAACCCCAACATATTATACCACGCCATCAAAGTGAGAGGAGTAGCGAGTTGTGTGAGTCCACCAAATCTGAGCTTGAGGTGTTTACACACAATATCAAAGAACTGAGTGATCCAAAAAATGAAGGGAGAGAAGAATATTCAATTGCTAACCATTCACAAAATTTTCTTTATTTGAAGTATGTGCAGATGCAAAAATCATATGTAGCTGCCCTGCTACATCGATGGGAGGATGAGATCCATGAACAATTATGGCGCATGTGGAGTACCATCAAAGAAACATCATGTGGGGTAAGTGATCTTCAAAAGGGCATGGAAGTACTTAGTAAGGTCAAAGAAAAGAGATCATTCATCTTGAAGCACCCAGAGGTATGCACTTATGAACTCTTGAAGCATTGGCGTGATGCAATCAGAGACAAGATGTTTGGTATATCGTCAATACAACAACACCCTTTTGTTAATCTTGTCGAGAGTCTAAAAGAGCCAACAAAACAGAAACATGCACATCAATATTCAACTTTTACTTTGCCAAGATATTTTGTATTGTTCTCATGCTATTATCTTGTAAATCGAAGGAAGTCGAGGGCGACTTTTCTTCAAGAGAGGGAGGATGATATGAACATGGATGTGCCTGATTACAAGTTTCTACTCCATGGGAATGTTAGTTGGAAGGAATTGCTGAGCTGAACCAAGCACTCGAAGTTCGCAAAGGTGAAAGCTAAACTTAAGCATTTGATAAAATCTTTGCATTGCTTCTTGGTACTGGCCTATTTTCTTTTGTGTGATGACCAGCTAGAGTCGAGGACGACTCCTTCTCAAGCGAGGGAGGATGATGAGGACATGAAAACCATTGAGCCCTTAGAGTCGAGGACGACTCCTTTTCAAGAGGGGGAGGATGATGAGGACATGACAACCATTTATACATCCTTGGTCATCAAAGGAGAAATCATAATATTTCGTCTCAAACGAAAACATTGCAGGTGAACGCTAACTTAAGTTTATACTATAATCTTGAACACGTGGCTGCACTTTCACCTCCTTTGTTGTTGGTTGAACTTAGGTGCAATATCAAAGAAGGACAAACACATTTCAGTCCGTGCAAAACAATGTTTTATGGCGAAGAAACAAAGTTAGGAGTTCATGACGAAATGAGTTGTCTGCTGAAGAAACATTGTTCCGATTCTGACGAAACAATGTGTTGCACGAGTTTGGATATCCCAACTTGTGAAAGGTTCCCAGAAGTTTACTGCTGAAGGAAACATTTTTCGACTCCGGTGAACAATGTTTGGTTGGGAACTACCAACCACCTCCAACGAGAGTCTTCCAGAAGCTACCTCATTAAGTCTCTAAGCCATTTAGTCAAACCAAAGTTGGTTCTCTTTCACACCTAAGCTGGTTCCAGAAGCTAGTTTGTTTTCACACCTATCCAGGGGGGTTGTCCCGATTATAAATAGGTTAGCTCTTCCCTTCGTTGGGGACTTTTGCCATTTCTTTCAAAGACCAAAGACATAGACTCCTCCTGAGATTGGAGATCTCTTGTTATCATTATTCTCGCGATTCCTTGAGAAATTGCTCCTAATTCGTGCTCCACGACTAGATCGTGTTGGGTGGATTAGAGTTCATGGTTTCCCTTGCAGATTGCACCTATCCCGTGCTCCACGACTTGAGCGTGGTTGTGTGGGGTAGTTTGTAGGTTGTGGATCGGCGAATGTTCGGATTGCAAGCTTCGGTGAGCCTCGTCCTCGTCAGGTCATAATCTCTTATTTTCCATTTTCCGGCTGCTTGCAGCTAGTTATCCCCATCCATTTATCGATCCTACGCCGTGAAGATCAGACCTCCCCTTGAACACCCTCTTCTCCGAAGACGGGGTCGCATCAAGTACTTACTTTCGGGTGTGTAAACCGCAGCTCGCTCGGCAGTCCCGGAGAAATTACGGTGAACTCTTTCCAAACCTTGCTAGACAAAGAAAATAATTACTTGATATCAGACAAAATAACAAAGTTGCTGATATGGTGCGATAATGATCGATTGAACTTACTTCTGGAGCATTTGAGTCATGTCCGCATAGTCCTAGGGATCTTTTCGTCTCGAGTCTAAGACGGTTACTACTCCCCGCTCAAGCTTAATCTCTAGGAGAAGAAAGTGGTGTCGATGGGAAACGACACCTATGGGGTCACTGGGATCCCTTCTATGGTTGGCAAGCGCGGGGTTGTGCAAAGAGCGGGTCTGGCGGTCAGCACACAAATTGTTTACCCAGGTTTGGGCCACGGAGACGCGTGAAACCCTAGTCCCGCTTTTGTGTATATTTGAGTGTTCTTGTGTTTTTGAACTAGCTGCGATGTCTCTCTAGTTCAAAAGATCTGAATTCCTCTCCAGTATGCATCAGGCCTCCTTTTATAGACAAAAAGGGGTCGCCACAGTGGCACACAGGAGGTGGAAAGGTGTACAGTGGCCGAGTCTATCCTCTGGCATCACCGGACAAACACATTTAATGCGCTGCCGACGTGCCCCTCTTGCTTTATTGGGGACGCCAAAGAAGCTCGTCCTAGTTGTCGTCGCCTCGCCGGGCTCCGATGCGCGTGCAAGCTGACGAGGCATTGTAGCACCATGTTGGCTGGCTGCTGGGCTGGCGCGATGGTGGAGCCTTCACGAAGATCTGCATGCCACCACGCAGGTGCTTGCTGAGTTGGTGTGGAGGCCGCATGCTGCCACGCAGATGCCTGCCCAGTTGGTCGAGTTGGCAGCTGCATGGGAGCGGCGGTGGAGTCTTGGCAGGCACGGGCATGGCTGCGGCCCCGCAGACGTCCTCGGCAAGGGTCTTGCCGAGGGCCCGGCAAGGGTCTCGCTGCGGCATCGTGGTCGTCCCCGGCAAGGATCTTGCCGGGGGTCTTGTGGGTTTCCTTGGCAAGGATCTCGCCAAGGATCATCGTCTTCTGGATCTCATCTGATCTTGTGTATTTATGATCTCTACAAAGATCTGCATGCCACCACGGAGGTGCCTCCCGAGCCTTGGTTCCAATGTGGTTGATGGCGTCGGAAACCCTTGGGCTCAAGGGTGGCACGTGCTACTGGTGTCAGGCAAGTTGCCCCGGCAAGGATCTTGTCCGGGCCACGGAAACCACCTCGGCAAGACTCTTGCGGGAGAGTCCACCTCGCCCTCTTGCTCTCTTTGCGCTCCTGGTCTTGGCATTGTTTTGGTCGTCTTATGCTCTGGGATCCCTCCTCTGCTTAGTGCGGCTGTGGGCGCGGCTGTGACTGCCCGTGCACAAGTAAAGGGGTGCAAAAGGAGAGCCCCTACTTTTGTACACCGACAGGAGCCCCCGGGCCTGGGCCACACATAAGCGCGACCTGTTGTTGGGCTAGGCCTAGAACGGTGCATGGGCAGGCAGGGCAGATTTTTACCGCAGTAACTTTCTGTCCGCTGCGCTTCCCCACGAACCCCGTTGAAAGCGTGACGGGGGGGGGTCATGCGTGACGTGGGGATCATGCGTGGGGCGGTTTCCGCACGCATGCGTCACATCGTGGTAAAGAGGCGGCTCGCGCCTTCCCCGTAAAAAGAGGAAAACGAGAGGTGCGACTCATTTACTGAGTGGACTCGGGTCGTGGTATTCAAGGCGTCCACGCCCCACGATCACGGGGTGGAGGGCGGTCGCCTCACCCGTCCCCTTGATTTCCGCTCACTCGCCACATGCCCCCCGTGCTCTGAAGATGGTAGGCGGCGAGTGCGGGCTTTGAATGGCGGTGCGGGGAAATGGGCCGCTGAAGATTGGGGTAGAGGGCGGCCTCGATTCTCTGTGCCCCCAGATGGTCGTATTGGCTGAGTGGGGCTGCCGAGCCCCGACCCCTCTCCTTTATAAGAAGGGGGAGGGGGATGGCACCCCACAATCTTTCATCATCTCTTTCCTTCCACCTCGGCTCCGCTCTTTCATCTGCCATGGCGAGAGGAGGTGCCAACCCTTCAACGGTGGCGGCGAGGGTCTCTGCTCGACAGCGCGTGCCTCCTTCCCAAGATCCCACGGTGGCGGAGCCGGCCATGAGAGGAAGGGGGAGGGGGCGAGGCCGGCATGGCGCTCGAGGAAGAGAGGGACGGGGCGGCGCACCGGCCTTGCCTCCGCCAGCGATGCCTCCCCCGATGGAGGGCCACGTAGGGGACCAGCCTCGTGAGTTCTTCATCAGGCTGTGTCGGCCACCGCGCCGTCGCCTTCATCTTCCAGCGCCATTCGCTCGGGAGATGGAGCTCGATTCACCCTAGACCTTGAGGTTGCATATGAGGGGCTGCAGGAACGGCGACACGCGGGTCGATGTCGACTTTCCCGTCCCTCACGTCATGTATCTTCTTCGCGGATGGAAGACTTTTGCTCGTATCCACAGCCTGACGGCGGGGCTCGTTCTCTATTTCAAATTGACGGAGAATGGCCTGCTCTCCGTCAAGGTCTTCGGAGACTGTGGAACTCGCCTGAAGTGCTGCGTGGAGAGCTCCTCCGAAGATAAAGACTCCTCCTCAAGCGGGAGTGACGAGGAGGATAGCGACAATGACATTGATGATGAGGACATCGAGCGAGGGCGCGTCGACCTCCTCTTTGACTGACCGCGTCGCCCCTCCCTCCGCCGTGCACTCTGCCGAGGGCCTTCCTCGTCAAGCTCTCCATCAGCGCGTTCCCTATCTCCTCCTTTTTGCCTTCACCTGCCACACCTGGGAGGAAAAGGGCAAGAACATCGATCATGGTGCACTTAACTTTTCTAGTTTGTAAGCCTGCGGGTACTCGTTAAATTCCAAATTTTGTAATCTCCTTGCTCGTGTACCCATTCCGTATGAATTATACTTATCTGCAACGTATGAATGAGAATAAGGGTGTTTGCCGGGTTTTGCTTGCGCGTGGGCGAGGGCCACACCGAGGAACGCGTCCTCGTTATCTTAAGATAAACATTGTATCCCGGCAATAGGACTTGCCGTCCTCCTGCTCTATGGCTCGGCTACACTCACGCCCTTGGCAGAGGTAGGGGCTGAGTAGGATTAGGCCCTTCGCTCGCCCTCTTTTCCATCGCACTACAACCAAGTTCCAGCCAAAAGTAAGTTTTTCAGACACAGGACAGAGGCAGCAAGATGGTACGAGAGCGAGCGAAGCCTTATATGTTCAAGGTTCATACGGGGGCACAGAGTGGGGGAGAAAGACTTATCTAATGTCGCAGCCCCCAGCAACCTTGGCTTGCCGTGATTGGATCCTTAGACCTGCAGCCCCAGGCAACCTTGGCTCGTCGGGGTCGGATCCTTAGACCTGCAGCCCCCGGCAACCTTGGCTCATCGAGGTCGGATCCTTAGACCTGCAGCCCCCGGCAACCTTGGCTTGTCGGGGTCGGGGCGTCGGCCTGTTCTCTTTCTTCCAAATAGCTCAACAGAAATGTCCGTGTACCCTGTGAACCAAAGAGGACGGAAAGGAACAGAGAGATGCACACTCGACCTCTATGCTAGGGGTTAGCCGCCGCTCAGCACTATCAACCCTAACCGAGGGAGAGACTCAACCTAGCATGCATGCTAAAACTTAGGGCGCCAGCGCTTCATTTATTTATGCTTAGGGTCTGCGCCTGGCTTTGTACA
>NC_041384.1:577020468-577035645 GCF_002162155.2 Triticum dicoccoides | reverse complement strand
TGGGTAAAACTTGCGAAGATGCTCGATGTTCCAGGAGTTGCTCACTAGAATAGCATCTTCGGTCTCCAGGCGGACTGCGCCGGATCTGGTGACTTGTATTACCCGATAAGGGCCTTCCCACATTGGCGTCAACTTGTTGGAATTCTTGGCCGGCTGAACACGCCGAAGAACAAGGTCGCCTTCCTCAAAGCTTCGGGCATGGACCTTGCGGCTATGGTAGCGGCGCAAGGCTTGCTGGTAGCGCGCTTCTCTCACAGCCGCCCGAAGACGATCTTCCTCAAGGAGCATTGCGTCATCTTGCCACAACTGCTCTTGCTCAAACTTGTCATAAGCGAGCACTCGAGGTGACCCATATGTGAGTTTCGTGGGGAGAACTGCTTCTGCCCCGTATACCAGGGCAAAGGGTGTATGGCCGGTGGCTCGATTTGGTGTCGTTCTGATAGACCAAAGAACTGCCGACAACTCATCAATCCAGCGACTTCCTCTCTTGTGTAGCCTGTAAAAGTATTTGTCCTTAGGCCTCGCAGTACTTCATCATTTTCCCTCTCTGCGTGGCCGTTGCTCCGTGGGTGCGCCACAGAAGCAAAACAGGCCTTGCTGCTGAGGTCTTGGATATATTCCATGAAGGTGTGGCTTGTAAACTACATGCCGTTGTCGGTGATGACTCTGTTTGGCACACCAAAGCGACAGACTAGCTCCTTGAAGAAGTTGACGGCTGATTGCGCTGTCACCTTCCTTACCGCTTCCACCTCCGGCCACTTTGTGAACTTGTCGATTGCAACGTACAAGTACTCAAAGCCCCCGATAGCGTGGGGGAAGGGGCCCAGTATGTCGAGCCCCAGACCAAAAATGGCCAGGAAAGAGGAATTGTTTGAAGGGCTTGAGCTGGTTGATGAAGCTTCTTCGAATGGAACTGACACACTTCACACTTGGTTACTAGTGCCATTGCATCCTGGAGGGCAGTGGGCCACTACTAGGGAAAAGCCTAGCAGCAGCGCGGGTTCTAGGTATATTAGTAGCGCAGGGACCGGCGCTACTAATAAGGCTCTACAGCTAACCCGTAGCAGCAGCGCATGCACGCCCGCGCTACTGCTATACAAGTGTAGCAGCAGCATGCTGCGTGGAAGCTCGCTACTGCTAATAGCTCTAGCGCGCTTTGGCTGGATGCGCTACTGCTACTGTCACGTTGCTGCTAACTTTTCTCTACCCGCTACTACTAATTTTAGTAGTTTTTGAATTTTTTTCTGCATATTTGTTTTGTATTTGAACAGGATTCATACAAGAATCTTTAGCATATAGAAATGTCATCATGATACACATACATATGGCTGCGAGACCAGAAATGTAATCATAGCATATACATACAAATAGTCTCATCATAATCATCTCAAAAATAGCGATACATGCAAGTCTTGAATATTTGCAACTACAACGTCATCCATCCTAACAATGGTATACGCGAGAAGAGCTATCACTATGAGTGAGAGCGGAACTATGCAGTACATGAGGCGGCGGTTACAAGTCCTGTCTCGTGCCAGCGTGAACCTCAAGTAACTAGCTTCGACTTCTTGTCTGGTTTTGAAGCCTTTATGGCTGGCGCCCGAGACCCCATTCACTTGTGCCTAACACTGATGCCACTCGTTGTACACCCCCGAAACCTTCCCTTTGTACATGACATAGTACTGCCATCTCACCATCAAGAAACTAGGTACCTATTAGAGATGCATTTCATCAAGAGGATGTACAATCATATGCAACAAAATATACTAGAGCAACACAAAAAAGATAGGGTTAGCAACTAGATGCAACATATAGTACATAAACTAATTAACTAGAGGTAGGAAGTTCATCGTACCCAAACTAACAAAGTAGCTTTACACAAGTTCGACAAGGACCGTGGACTTCACAAAGTTTCGTTGCTACATAAAGTATACAAGTTCAACCGACACATATCATCATCATCGGCATCGTAAATCACTAGAAGTTCCATCCTTCCATATCATCAAGGATGGACCCTAGCTTCTTGAATGGCGTGAGGTCCTGACGTTGCGTGCCATGCGAGTTCCGACGTCAGCTCACGAAATAGGGCCGTGGTGGAACATCCCCTTCTCACTGACGACTTCTTTCATGATGATCGTTGCAATGTCCCTTTGGATGCGAAACAAGTCATCTCTAAGTTCATAATCTGCTTCTCCATGAGATTCTACCCACTTGTGGATATGATCATCATTTCTGGTTGTCATACGAAGCTTTTGGTGATCTGTGTTGAACTCAATCATGAGATGGAGGATGTAGAATCCATCTTTCTTACTTGGTTTTGGGACATGGATGCAACAGAAGTTGGTTTTATGCACGAAACCCATCTTCCTGTTCCTTCGTTTCCTGATCTGCATGTGGCCACCTCTAATGTTGAAGCCTTGGAGAGAATCATCTAGAATATTCATTATGTGGGTGCAGTCCTTCTTCTTGTAGTCTCTGGAAGGGTCGAAATACATGGCGTGGGAGACTCGCGGGTAAAGAACGATAAGGACGGCGCGCCTGTTTTTGCGGGGAAAAGACACCTCACATTATTCCCCATATGTGCGAGAAGGAATGATTGAAATGTACGAAAGGGTTGTCCGGAACTGACTTACTTTGGATGATAAGGCAGGAGGACAATTTCCTGGTACTTATTCTGTACCATGAAGTTTTGGAGGTAGAACCTAGCAATTTCACGCTCAAAGTTGCCGAGACTGAAAAAAGACTCGTGCATGTAGTACGGATCCGCCACACAGATTTGCCAGACTTCTTGTCTCTTCATGATGGAGCTCATATGTAGCGCAAAAAGACGGACGATTGTAAAATCAAGCCGCCTTGTCAGAAACATGTCAAAGATATGGTCAAACCGTAGGAACAACACCTCCGCGGGCCGTGTGTCGACGTAGTACTTCCCCTCAGGCACACAAGCCGCATATGTGGGATATCCTGGATCCTTCGAGGCTAGTAGGCTTTTCTCAGTCGACAGCACATGGTCGTGCAGTCTCTTGAGATCCCTTGATAGTGCCTCCAGCGGTTTCGGCGGTAGCATCGACTCGCCCGTGAGATGGAACATGGCTGTCGGGTGGTAGGTGCGACATATGCCAACGGATGGCTTATCATTGTGGGAGCCAGTAAGACGTCGCCGGTGCCTGGAAACGGGATGAGGCGAAGACATGCATGCCGGTGAATCTTACCCAGCTTCGGGGCTCTTCGTGGAGATAACACCCCTACTGCTGCTTTGCGGGGTCTCCACATGATCACTAGATGAACAAGTAGCTACACGATGCTCCTTGAGCTATTTGGCGAGAGGAGGAAGAAGGGCACGGCTCGCTCTTTTCTCCTCCCTATGTGGTGTCTAAAACTAGTAGGGATCGACCGTTTGCATGGGTGTCCCAAGGGGTTTATATAGGCCTACCCCCCGGGGGTACAATGGTAATCCGGCTGGGCGCGGAGCCCAGCCATCTGTGTCTACACTCGCCGGCTTCTGCGCCGGTTGCTGGGGCCCGCCGGCTGGTGGGTCCCGCCGGCTGCCGGCTCCTTGGTCGACAGGCAGGCCCCACTATCCAGGGCCTTGTCGGTGGCTGGTTACTGTTGCCTTGACCTGGTGACGAGGGCTTCGCTGGGGTGAGCGTGGCTACAGCGCCGCCGCCCGGGGGGCGATCGCTGTAGCCTCACCGTGTCTTGTCTCCTTAATGGGGCATCTCCTTCGAGGGAGGTGGCAAGCCGGCTCTGTCTTGGGCCGACTGGGGGAGGCCTGGCCGCCTTCGGGTGTCTCTCTGCCGGAAGGGACCCACCGCCCGTGGGCCGTGCTGGCAGCCCATCGTGGATGACATCAGGGTCAACATGGCAACAGTGCCGCGCCGGACGGGTCATAGCCACCCGTATGGCGCACTGTGCCAGGCGTGCACCGGGATTCGGGGGTGGCAGGCTTTACTGTAGCCACGCCCCGTCACCTCGCCGTTACGTGGATGCAGACTTCGAGGGTACGATCTCGACCGCTTTGTGGGAGCCGGCTTCTTGGAGTCGGCCTTCTTGCGGCCGGCTTATTGGAGCCGGCCCTCCCACGGCTTTCTCCATGAGGGCTAAAGTCGGGCCGCCCTCTGATAGTCGGCCTGGGATACAGCCGGCAAGGGGAAGGCAGCCCCACGTCTTGGATTCTTGAGGGCCGGATCGGCTCGTAATTTTTCAAAAGAGCGAGGGGGTGCCGGCTAGGCTACCCGTGGTCATTTACTCCGACAGTAGTCCCCGAAGCTGATCGAGCTTCGAGGCTGACAAAGGGACGAGAAGCTAGGTCAGCTTCCTATCCTGAGGGGCCGGTTTGCTTGTTCGCGCCGTCTTCGAAAAGCCCCGTTTCTCGTAGGCGGGAACATGGGTCGGCCTGCGAGCTGACCGCATGCCGTCCCGCGGACCACGTGGCAAGGAAATCCTGCCAATGCACGCGCGCGACGGGACACCGCCGCAGGCCCGGGCCCGTCACTCCCAGGCCTCGGCCCGAGCGTGGATCTTCTGCGGCCCACACGGACCGCTCGCCTTCCCGCGGCGGTTTTAGTACGCCATCAGGGCGCAATAATCGCGGGACGTGGGGGAGTGGGCGCAGTTGATCCCACGTTCCCCCACACCGCGCCTCCTCGGCTCCGCCGCGCGGGTCTATAAGTAGGGGGAGGAGGGGGAGCGGCAGTGGCTCGCACGTTCTCCCTAGCTCCGCCCCTTCTCGCCTTCCTTCTTCTTCTTCCCTTCGCCGCCGCAGCAACTTATTGCCGCGCCATTCCGCCATCGGATCTCTCGGTTCCTTTGGTCCCGCCGTAGCGGGGTCGTGCATGTCTCCTCCGTCGCTTCGTCTTGCTCCCCGCCGCATCGCTCCCATGGCGCTGTCGAGCTCGTGGGATGGCTCCAATGTCCACGAGGAACACGTCGAGTTCCTCCGCCGGACGCGGCGCCTGCCGGGCGAGAACATCGTGCGGGTTCGTCAGGCGCCGGCGAGGGAGATTTCGCCGGCACCGGAGGAGGGCGAGCGGGTGATCTTCCGCTCGCACTGCCTGCGCGGCTTTGGCCTCCTGGCGAGCGGATTCCTTCGAGCTTTCCTTGAATTCTACCACCTCCAGCCGCATCACCTGACGCCCAACGCGGTGATGCTGCTGTCGGCTTTCGTCACCCTGTGCGAGGGCTTTCTTGGGGTTCTCCCCACTCTCGAGCTCTGGGGGGAATTCTTCCAGAGCAAGCTCGGCACTGTCGTGGCGGGCGTGCCCGCCCCCTACAGAGCCTTCATTGCCATGAGGCGGACGGGCGAGAACAATCCGTTCCCGCCCATCCTGCTGATCTAGTCGGTGAAGCTCTGGAAGAAATCTTACTTTTACGTGAAGAACGTCGCTCAGCAAGGCGACTACGTCAACCTACCGGCTTACGTAGCCGGCCCGCCGGCTGGGAGGAAACCTTCGTGGAGCTACCGGGCCAGGTCGTTGTCTCAGGCCGGGAACGCAGCCGTCTCCCGGCTCCGGGTGATGATCCAGTCGGAGGGCCTGACCGGAGCCGACTTGGTGGCCACCTTCGTGGAGCGCCGAGTACTTCCGCTCCAAGGCCGGCCTCACATGATTTGCCAGATGAGCGGCCGCTTCGACCCGTGCCAGCTGAGCACCAGGGAGATGCCTCATGCAGAGGTGTCTTACATGGTGAACTACATCTCCAACTGCAAGCTCGCCGAGGATTGGCGATACAACAAGGGGCCGTATTCTCGCGCCAACCCTCCGCCTGCCGTAAGTTTTTCTTCTTTTCTTCCTTTTTGTAGCCGGCCTCATGATAGCCGACCTCTGATCAGTTGGTTTGCCCTTAGCAGAACCCTCTTCTTCTTCCACCGACGGCCGGGGCCGCAGGGGTAGAGCGCCAGCTCCTCCCCGACCGCATGGTGGACGACACCGACGATCCGGACCTGGGAGCGGCCGCCAAGGAAGACGCCATCATGGGGGAAGGCGACGAGGCAGGAGGCGTGGGGCCCGGAGCTAGCTCCGAGGACTGGCCGGACGACGACGAGGTTGAAGCTGCCCCGCACCGCCAGCCGGCGCGTGATCATCAAGGCGCGGGCCCGTCTGCTGCGCCGGCTGCCCGTGGTGGCGCGCAGAAGCGCCCGGCCGCGTCGACCTTCTTCGGCAGCCGGCCGAAGAAATCCAAGGCTTCCACGGCGGCGATCAAGCGGGATGAGGCGGCCGCGAAGGCGGCCCGCTTCCGCAAGGCAGTGAAGCAGCCGCAGGCGATCTCGGCGTAAGTCGTCAAACGTCTTGTACATATATATTTTTTGTGTTGTCCTTTTCGATTGAAGCTCTTCTAAACCTTTCTTTGCTCGCCGGGCAGGGCACCGCTTTCCCTTGAGCGAGGTCCTGGCGGCTCCGTAGTCGGGCCGACTGGAGGGTCCTCAGGCTCCCGTCGCGTGGATCCCCGCGCCGACCTTAGGGAAGCCACGGAGCGGAATGCACGGGAGGCGCGGGAGGAGTGAGAGGCGGCGGAGCGAAGGACCGCCCAGGCGGCGAAGGAGCAGGCCGACGCGGCGGCCAAGGCCCGGGCAGAGGCGGCAGCCGCGGAGACGGAGGCGGAGGCCTCACACAACCAGCCTCCGCTGCTCGTCGTTCCCCTCCGCGTCGTGGCCCCCGACACCCCCATGCCCCCGTCGGAGGAGGTCGACCAAGACCCGCCGGTGATGGGGAGGAGGGAGGACCACGTGATCTTCGTGGAGGGGGCGCCGCAGACGGCACCGACTGGAGCGGGCCAAAGCAGCCAATCAGCCGCGGCGCCAGAGCAGCCGGCCGGGGGCGAGCCGGAGGCAGGGGCCGGCCTCGAGGTGCAGCCGGCATTGCACCAGCGCGCAGGGGGAGGCACCTCCACACTGGAGCCGCACCGAGCTGCGGGCGCCAGCTAGACGGCGGAGGCCCTGGAGGCGGCCAGCCTCAGCACGTCCGAGTGGACTCCAAGCGGGGGGACGGGCGAGCTGAATGCGGTGGCCCAAGAGGTCCGGAACCGGCTTCAAGCCCAAGAATTCCTCGCGACGCGGGCTGTCATCCGGGTGAGTCTTCTGGCCTTGGTTTTTTCTCTCTTTTGATTTCTTCCATGGGGGAGCGTCAGCGCACCCACTGGGTGTAGTCCCCGAGTTCCGAGTCGGCTGCTGCGTAGGCGGCTTGGAACTTACTAGGTACTGACAACTATCTTATTCTCGCCTCCTGTCTGATCTTCCAGGAATATCATAACCTCTACGCTGCCGCCTTCAACTCCCAGGCTCAGGAGCTGGGCCGGAGAACCGAGGACCTGACCAGCAGCCGGAGTGCGTGCTTTGTTTCGTTCATCTCCTGTGGGGGCGCGTCAGCGCACCCACTGGGTGTAGTCCCCGAGATTCGGGCCGACTGCTGAGCAGTCGGGTCGGATCTTCCTTGACGACTTCTTCCTTATTGAT
This sequence comes from Triticum dicoccoides, assembly GCF_002162155.2. Classification (NCBI taxonomy): domain Eukaryota; kingdom Viridiplantae; phylum Streptophyta; class Magnoliopsida; order Poales; family Poaceae; genus Triticum; species Triticum dicoccoides. The sequence continues at coordinate 577,028,195 of NC_041384.1, read as the reverse complement.
TTTCCTTTGTCTTCATGCTTGCAGGAGCCAATGCCGACTTGAGGGAGCAGCTCAGCGGGGCCCAGGCCGCCCTTCGCGCCAAGGAAGCCAAGTACAACGCCTTGGTCCTGGAGCATGACCGCCTGGCCAAGAAGTTGGCCGACCAGGAGGAGAGCCACAAGGAGGCCCTGAAGAAGGCGCAGGACAGCGAGGACGCCCTAAAGGCCGAGTTTGAGATCGAAGCGGCGGGCTGGGCTGAGGCAAAACAAGCGCTGAGCGAGGGCTTCGGTCGTATCGAGGATCTGATCGATGGTAAGCCACCTTCCTTACTCCTTGCTTGCCCCTTGCCCCCTGATTTGTGTTCTGATTTGAGCTGCTTTTTGTTCTTTGTGCAGACTACTTTCCCGGCTACTCCGTCTTCGCCACCCAAACCATCGAGGCCCACTGCGAGGCGCCCCGGCAAGCGGGAGCTGAAATCGCGCCGGACGCGAGCCGGACGCTTGAGGAGCAACTCTTGGCGGTCCAAGCCCGGCTGCAGCCGGCTCATCGTATGCTCCGCCGCCTCCAGCGCGCCGGGGCGCAGGTGTTGGCCGCCCTCTGGCCAGGCGAGATGATTCCCCGCACCCCGAGTCGGACTGCCGACTAGTTGGAGGTTGCGGTTGGCCGCTTCGAGGCCTGGAAGGCATCGGCAGCCCGACTTGGAGCTGGGCGGGCGCTGGAGTTCGTCCGAGCCTGGTATCCGGGGCTGAACCTGGACCAGCTGCGCACCTGGCGGCTGGAGGCCGACGAGGAGATGGAGGAAGTGCGGCCGGCTATCGCTCAGCGTGCCTCGACGATCGCCGAGTGTACCGACATCAGCGTCTTCGCTCCTGAAATAAATGATGACGGTGTTGCCCAGCCGGCGGAGTGGTTCGGGCTGGACCCGGCAGCGGGTGAGGACTCGGCAGAGGAGATCGCCTCCAGCGATGAAGGCGAAGACGACGAAGGAGAGGAAGGCGAAGACGTTGAGCCGACCGGTGAAGCGGCCAGCCAGCCTCAGCCTGACCGTGCCTCCAGCAACGAGGCACGTGCTAGCGCGGCCTCTGCGGGAGGCGGTGATCATGCCGAGGTTCGCCAGCCGGCCACTCCTCCAGCCGGCACTGCCGTCTCCATCAACCTGCCCGACTCGCCAGTCGCTCCCTTGGCTTAATCTGCCGTCCTTGCTTTTCCTGCTTGTTACCTTTTGAACAATTTTATTAAACTTGCGCAGTTCCACCCACTGGGGGTGTATTCGAACTATGTTGAATGCTGGCCTTTTGAAGGTCTTTTATGTAAATATGATTGTGTGCGTGTTTGGTTTCCATTCGTGTATGCTTTTTATCCTTAGGCTGTTTCCTTTGCCGCCTTCCCCTTTTGGGAAGGCAAGTACTCGAGCTTTCTTAGATTGAAGCGAGGTAAATGGAAGCCGGCCGGCCGGCTACTCTGGTAGTCGGTCGGTGGTGGGAGAAAAACCGGCTTTTGTTATATTAGTCCGTTAGTCCCTAGCCGTTTTTCGTGTGGGCGTCCTTTCCTACCTTTAACTCTTGCCAGCCGGACAGCCGGTTCTTCGAACTGCGACTTTTGGCGAGAGAAGGCTTGGGTGCCGGCACACTACTTTTTCTGACCGCGGGTAGGACTTCTAATATAACTCTAGGCTGCCAGTCCCCGGGCCGACTAGTCGAACCCGGTGCCGGACGAAAAAAGTGAATGTAATGACAAGGTCATAAGCATGATATTCTTCATTCATAGATAAAAGATGGCAGTCCCCGAGCTCTCCTCGGGGGGCCAATTGTCTCGTACTTAGTACAAAAGTTGGCGTGATACATACTGTATTTCAATTATAAAATCTTCGGAGGAGGTTGGTGTTCCATGGTCGTTCCGACTCCTTGCCGGAGTCATCTCTTTTTCGTGCCTTCGGCTTCTGCGCGTCGATCAGGTAGTAGGAGTCGTTGCCTAAAGCTCTGCTGATGACGAAGGGGCCCTCCCAAGGGGCCGAGAGCTTGTGCTGGCCGGCTGTTGGATCAGCCGGAGCACAAGATCACCCTCTTGGAAGGATCTTGGCTTGACCTTCCGGCTGTGGTAGCGGCGCAAGCCCTGCTGATAGATGGCGGATCGGCTGAGGGCTAACAGCCGGCCTTCTTCCAGTAGGTCGACGCCGTCTTCTCGTCCTTCCTTGGCCTCCGCCTCCGTGTACATGGTTACCCGGGGCGAGTCGAACTCAATGTCAGTTGGGATGACCGCCTTGGCACCATACACGAGGAAGAAAGGAGTGAAGCCGGTTGATTTGTTTGGGGTAGTGCGCAGACTCCAGAGGACGGCCGACAGTTCATCGAGCCAACAGCCGGACGAACGCTCCATTGGTACGACCAGTCGGGGCTTGATGCCGGCAAGGATGAGGCCGTTGGCTCGCTCGACCTGGCCGTTTGACTATGGGTGGGCAACGGACGCTAAGTCCAACCGGATGCCCTGCGTTGCGCAGAAACATGCCAAGGCTCCCTTGGCGAAATTCGTGCCATTGTCGGTGATGATGCTGTGTGGCATGCCGTACCGAGTTGTTATATCTACGATAAATGTCACGGCGGTGGGCCCATTCAGCTTCTTGATCGGCTTTGCCTCAATCCATTTCGTGAATTTGTCCACAGCGACAAGCAGATGTGTCATGCCGCCGCGCCCCGTCTTGAATGGGCCCACCATGTCCAGTCCCCAAACGGCGAAGGGCCAAGTGAGGGGAATGGTCTTGAGTGCCGAAGCCGGCATGTGTTGCTTAGAGCTGAAGAGTTGGCACCCTTTGCAATGTTTAACTAACTTCTTGGCGTCATCCAAAGCAGTCAGCCAAAAGAAACCATGGCGGAAAGCTTTGGCGATGAGTGATCTTGAGGCTGCATGGTGGCCGCATTCTCCTTGGTGGATGTCTCTGAGGATTGCAATGCCCTTATCTTGCTCGATGCATCGCTGGAGGACTCCAGTGACACTGCGCTTGACGAGCTCTCTGTTGACGATTGTGTATGCTCCGGCTCGGCGCTGGATTTGTCTTGCCTCTGTTTCGTCAGCCGGCAGATCTTGGTTTATTAGGAAGTTGAGGATGGATTGAGCCCATGATGGAGCTGCGACTTTTTCTATTGCCAACACGGCTACTGCGACCAGGGCGGGCGGGCTGGGTGGTGAAATGCTGGAGTCGGCCGCCGCCTATTGTGTTGGTGCAGTCTCCGGGCCGACTACCGCAGTCCCCGAGCCGGGTGTGGCAGTCCCCGGGTCGGGCGTAACTACGGAAGTCCCCGAGCCGCCTACTGATGTCCCCGGGCCGACTATCAAAGTCCCGGGGTCACCCGCTTGGTTCTTCGAGCCGGACCCGGCTGCATCGGGGTCAGGCGGCACGAAGATGGAATCGGACTCTAGAGACGGCTTGATAGATGGCTTGAGGAGGCGTTTTAGAGAGACACCGGTTGGTATTGCTTGCCGAGTGGAGCCTATTCGAGCCAGGGCATCAGCTGGCTCGTTGTCGGCTCGCGGTACGTGGAGGAACTCGCATCCTTCAAAATACCCACTGATCTGCTGAAAGAGGAAGCGATAGCTTGCCATATTTGCGTCCTTGGCATCCCAGTCGCCGGATGATTGCTGGACCACCAAGTCCGAGTCGCCATAACATAGGATCCGGCGAATGCCGAGCTCTTTGGCAAGCCGGAGCCCGTGTATGAGCGCCTCGTACTTGGCCACATTGTTGGAGGCGGCAAAGTGAATTTGCAGCGTGTATCTGAGCTTGTCGCCTTTGGGAGAGGTGAGGATGACGCCGGCTCCCAAGCCGGTGCACATCTTGGACCCATCGATGTGCATGCGCCAATGAGTGGAGTCGGGAGCTGGCGGTAGGTACTGGGTCTCGGCCCAGTCGACGAGGAAGTCGGCCAATGCTTGGGACTTGATGGCGGTGCGAGGCTGGTAGAAGATCGTGTAGGGGGCCAGCTCGATGGCCCATTTCGCCACCCGGCCGGATGCGTCCCCGCTGCCTATGATCTTGGCCAGCGGGGCGGTGCATACAACCGTGATGGGATGCTCTTGGAAGTAGGGCTTCAGCTTCTTGGCGGCGAAGTACACGCCATAGCACATCTTCTGGTAGTGCGGGTAGTTCTGCTTCGAGGTAGACAGCACCTCGCTCACATAGTACACCGGCCTCTGGACTGGCTGGGCTCAGCCCTCTTCTGGGCGTTGGACTACGATGACGGTGCTGACCACCCGGCTGGTTGCTATGAAGACCATGGTGGGGACAGGGGCAACGTTTGATGTGTCGAATTGGCTGTGGCATGAGATGTACAACATGGTCATCTACCATAAAGTCCCAATCTACGCTCCGTTTGTCATGTGCTTTCTGAACTCTGTGTGGGCTGTTCGTCGTCCTGGAGAGCTCCTCACTTCTCCAGACAACCTCACTGTTCATGAGTTCAAGCTCCTTAAGAAGAAGAAGCATGCCGAGCCTCGCTTCCCTGAACATGCTCCTGAGGATGTCTATGCTACTTCTGACGATGAGGACTTTGACCTGGAGCCAGGGGCCAAGCCTTCGTGGGTGGCCAAACTTACTGCCAAGGTAAAGAAGACCTTTTGTCTCTAGGATGACATCCAGAAGAAGATGTATGAGGCACATGTCAATGAGAAGCTCGCACGGCGTCGCCAAATTGCAATGATGAAGCACCTCAACATGCAGGTTCAGAGTGGCTCTGAGAAGAGGATCACCCCAGAGGAGCGTTGGATCTCTACCCATAGCACCTGGACTGATGATGAAGCCCCTCCCCAGCCATCATCCTCGTTTGCAGCAGCTGATAATGCCATGGGAGTATCTGATCACGACGACGATGACGACTCTGATGATGAAGATCCAGATGCGACTGAGGAGTCAGGGGAGGACGCCTGAGCTTTGGGTCGCTAGCTTTGCTCTTTTCCTTTTTGGTGTCTTGATGCCAAAGGGGGAGAGGGTTCTATAGGTCTCGGGGATTTGCTTGGGTTGTTTTCTCTTGTTCTCGTGTTTTTGTGTTTGTTTGTGGACTCCGTGCTGTGTGTGAGACTTGCTAGACTTATTCGTAGGTCTTTATCATTATTATTGCCTCTAAGTATTATATTATCTATCCTTTTGAGCTCAGAGTGATGAGTCTATAAAATCTAGGGGGAGTCTAGTCCTGAAAGTGAGCCCATGCTTTCTAAAAGCTAGTACTTGTTGGGGCACACATTCAAGGGGAGTTCCGTCTAGATTTCATTGACTTATCTCTTGCAAATCGTGTTGTTGTCATCATCCACCAAAAAGGGGGAGATTGAAAGGGAATTTCCCTACTTTATGTTTTGGATGATGATGACAACCCTTTGTGGTCTAAACGGGTGCTATATGTTTCAGGTTCTCGATGCTTAGGCTTACATCGGATTGCTATTACCTCTCGAAGGAAAAGATCGAAGACGTGTCCTCTATGTTTTTATTTTCTTTGGTCGTAGAGTACCCGTACTATCAAGAGGGAATCCTCATTAGGAAGCTCTGGGGGAATCAGTTCACGTACACTTTTCTCACCCTCTCTTTGCCTTCCTTAGATGTGTGAGAGTGAGAGTTTTCCTTGCCTCTAACCCTCTTTCCTGCTCACTGTTTCTGCCCAGCGGTTGTACCGCTCTCTGGAGCGGTTGTACCGCTGGGTCTTGTCGCTCACCAGCTTTTGCTTGAGCGGTTGTACCGCTGCCTCCGAGCGGTGGTACCGCCACCATGCTCTCCAACAGCTAGGGAGGTGGTTCCGTCCATGTACCGCTCAAGTATCGCTCTCGCCTCTGGTTTGATGCTGTTCTTGGGTGGTAGTGGCTCGGTTGGTCCGGTCATTCCAGGATGACCGGTACCACCGGTGGTCCGAGCGGTTCTTCTGCTCAGAACTTAGCCGCCCAAGAGCTCAAGGCCATGCGGTTGTTCCGGCCAGGCACCGCCCAAGTACCGGTCAAGCCCCTGTTTTGATGCGGTGGTTGTGTGGTAGCCAGGCGGTTAGTCCGGTTATCTTTCTTAGCCGGTACTACCGCCCGCCTGTCCGGTTGTACTGCTTGGTAGGGTTCTGCTGTTACACCATGAGTCCTGGTTGTACCAGGATGAGGACCGGTTGTACCGCTGTAGTGCAAAAATGCAGTAACGGTTGGATTTGTGGGGAGACTACTTAAGGGGGCTTCTCCCACCTACCACTCCCACCTTTGACCTCTCTCACTCCACCATTGATGCCCTTCAAGCTCTCTTGCCTGATCTCTCTCTCTAGCCACTCAAACTTGTTGATTTGCTAGGGATTGAAGGAGGAGACCTAGATCTACACTTCCACCAAAGGATATTTGGTTCCCCCATACTTTCTTGTGTGGATTTTGTTACTCTTGGGTGTTTGATGAACCCTAGACAGTTGAGGTCACCTCGGAGCCATATTCCATTGTGGTGAAGCTTCGTGGTTTTGTTGGGAGCCTCCAATTAAGTTGTGGAGAGAGAACCAACCTTGTTTGTAAAGGTTCGGTAGCCGCCTTCAAGGGCACCAATAGTGGAATCATGACATCTCGCATTGTGTGAGGGCGTGAGGAGAATACGGTGGCCCTAGTGGCTTCTTGGGGAGCATTGTGCCTCCACACCGCTCCAACGGAGACGTACTTCCTCTCAAAGGGAAGGAACTTCGGCAACACATCCTCGTCTCCACCGTCTCCACTCTTGGTTATCTCGTGCCTTTATTTAAGCAAGCTTACTTGTTTTATATCTCTTGCTTGCTTGTGTACCTATCCTCGTTGCATCATATAGGTTGCTCACGTAGTTGCATTTCTAGACAACCTATTTTGATGCAAAGTTTAACTTGTTAAAGAAAAGCTAAAAATTGTTAGTTGCCTATTCACCCCCCTCTAGTCAACCATATCGCTCCTTTCAGAGGGTGACGGTATAGTGAGCATGTGCATGACTCAGGATGATACGGATACTCCCGGAGTTTGTAAAGTAACGTGAAGCAAAAGGGAACATCACATAATAACCAAATGTTCACTATAATGTTATTCGTGTAATCATAGGGATCGATATGAACATGCACGGTTCTGCTATCGGTCATTGAACGAAGGGGTTTCGTTCATGTCTATGATTTACTAAACCTACAGCGTCACAACCTTAATGTAATCACGATCTGCTGAGTGTTAGTAGGATGAGAGTATCAAGGATTTTTGTGTGGAATTGTTTCATTAATATTCAGAATAGTTTCGAGAGAAACCAGAAGCGTTTCAGGGTCACCGGAAAGGTTTCAGAGTTTATTGAGCGATGCCGGTTGTTCTCGATAAATGATATATATGTGAAAATATTTCTGATGATGTTAAATTATATATAAAAGACCCTAGTAATTGTTAGAAGATTTTTATAAATAATTAAATATCAATGGGCCTTAGAAGGTCAAGAGGTGGAAGGGAACTCGGGCCACAAAGGCCCAAGTGAAAGAGGGATCCCTCCTTTCCCCTCCTTTTTCACTAGTAGAAAAAGTCCCATTTGTCCCGGTTCTAGAGGCCCATTAGCCCTGGTTCTGGAACCAGGACTAAAGGGTCGGGACTAAAGCCCAAAACCTTTAGTCTCGGTTCGCTTAGGAATCGGGGCAGAAAGTGCTCCACGTGGCCGTTGCGGGGAGCGCAGGCAGGAGGGCCTTTAGTCCCGGTTGGTAACACCAACCGGGACCAAAAAGCATCCACGCGTTAGCAGCTCAGGAGATGGGTTTTTTTGTTTT